>NC_057802.1:129817963-129873205 GCF_018294505.1 Triticum aestivum
CATGCCCCGTGCCTCCGCGCCCCCCGCCGGCTCGCCCGGTGCTGCTTGGCCCCAGGCTGCGCCCCGCTGGCGCCCCGCGGTGCCCCGTCGTTGGCGCCCGGGTGTGCCCCATCGGGCGCCCATAACCGCCCGCACCAATAGCCCACTATGGCCTCTGTGCCACTAGACGACGGGCCCCGCGCCCAGAACATTTTTGTAAAAAAGGGAAAATAAAATAAAATAAAAATTAATTAATAAAATTAATTAATTAGTGAATTGATTAAGTTAATTAATCCCGTTTAATTAATCTAATTAACTAGTTAGTTTAATTAAACAGTAATTAGTTTAACCTAAACCCTAATTAACCTAACAGTGTATGACAGGTGGGTCCCACTGGGCCCACACGTCAGTTTGACCAGTCAACACCTCTGTTGACTGCTGACGTGATGATGACGTCGGCAAACACTATTCTGGATAATGATGGATTAAATTAATTAAATAAATTCTAAAAATGATTTAAAACTTTAGAAAATCATATAAAATAAACCGTAGCTCAGATGAAAATACTTTCTACATGAATGTTGCTCAGAACGAGGAGACGAATCCGGATACGCATCCTGTTTGTCCGCCACACATCCCTAACATATCAAACTCGCAACTTACCCCCTCTGGTTCATCTGTTCGGAAACGCGAAACACCGGGAATACTTTCCCGGATATTTCCCCCCTTCGCCGGTATCACCTACTACCGCGATTGGGCACACCTAGCATCACGCTTTGTCATGTCATGCATCGTCATGCATTTGTTTGCATTGTATTTATTGTTTCTTCCCCCTCTTCTCTCGCTAGACACCGAGACCAACGCCGCTGCTACTCAGTACGACTACGGTGTTGACGACCTCTCCTTCTTGCCAGAGCAATCAGGCAAGCCCCCCTTGATCACTAGATATCGCCTATTCTACTCTATACTGCTTGCATTAGAGTAGTGTAGCATGTTACTGCTTTCGGTTAATCCTATTCTGCTGCATAGCCTGTCCTTGCTACTACTGTTGTTACCTTTACGTGCAAACCTAAATACTTAGTATAGGATGCTAGTTTTCCATCAGTGGCCCTACATTCTTGTCCGTCTGCCATGCTATACTATCGGGCCGTGATCACTAGGGAGGTGATCACGGGTATATACTATATACTTTATATACATGACACATGTGGTGACTAAAGTCGGGTCAGCTCATTGAGTACCCGCAAGTGATTCTGATGAGGGGGCTGTAAGGACAGGTGGCTCCATCATGGTAGAGGTGGGCCTGGGTTCCTGACGGCCCCAATTGATACTTTGTGGCAGAGCGACAGGGCAGGTTGAGACCACCTAGGAGAGAGGTGGGCCTGGCCCTGGTCGGTGTCCGCGGATACTTAAAAATAACACGCTTAACGAGTTCTTGGTATTTGATCTGAGTCTAGCCATTTGGTCTATACGCACTAACCAACTATGTGGGAAAGTTATGGGCACTCGACGTCGTGGTATCAGCCGAAGCCTTCGTGACGTCAGCGACTGAGTGGCGCGCGCCGCATTGGACCGTAAGCTTGCGCTGTTATTAAGGGGGCTAGGTCTGCTTCCGGCCGCGTACACAACGTGCAGGTGTGCAATGGGCGATGGGCCCAGACCCCTGCGCCATAGGATTTAGACCGGCGTGCTGACCTCTCTGTTGTGCCTAGGTAGGGCCGCGACGTGTTGATCTTCCGCGGCCGGGCATGACCCAGAAAAGTGTGTCTGGCAAAATGGGATCGAGCGTGTTGGGTTATGTGGTGCACCCCTGCAGGGAAGTTTATCTATTCGAGGACCGTGATCTTCGATAACAGGACGACTTGGAGTTGTACCTTGACCTTATGACAACTAGAACCGGATACTTAATAAAACACACCCTTCCAAGTGCCAGATATAACCCGGTGATGGCTCTCGAACAGGGCGACGAGGAGGGGATCGCCGGGTATGTTTATGCTATGCGATGCTACTTGGTGAACTTACCATCTACTCTCTCCTACATGCTGCAAGATGGAGGCTGCCAGAAGCGTAGTCTTTGACAGGACTAGCTATCCCCCTCTTATTCTGGCATTCTGCAGTTCAGTCCACCGATATTGCCCCTTTACACATATACCAATGCATATGTAGTGTAGATCCTTGCTTGCGAGTACTTTGGATGAGTACTCACGGTTGCTTTTCTCCCTCTTTCCCCCCTTTCCTTTCTTCCTGGTTGTCGCAACCAGATGCTGGAGCCCAGGAGTTAGACGCCACCGTTGACGATGACTCCTACTACACCGAGGGTGCCTACTACTACGTGCAGGCCGCTGACGACGGTCAGGAGTAGTTTAGGAGGATCCCAGGTAGGAGGCATGCGCCTCTTTCGATCTGTATCCCAGTTTGTGCTAGCCATCTTATGGCAACTTGTTTAACTTATGTCTGTACTCATATATTGTTGCTTCCGCGGACTCGTCTATGATCGAGCACTTGTATTCGAGCCCTCGAGGCCCCTGGCTTGTATTATGATGCTTCTATGACTTATTTTATTTTTAGAGTTGTGTTGCGATATCTTCCCGTGAGTCCCTGATCTTGATCGTACACGTTTGGTGTATGATTAGTGTACGATTGAATCGGGGCGTCACACAAAGCCATATGCTACCCACTGCTCCACAAACAATCCCCATTACTTGGCCTTTCGCGGTCTGGGGGCTTGATATGGCCGGACCCCTTAAAGGAGGAAGCCATAAGAAAAAATATCTGCTGGTCATGGTAGATAAATTCACTAAGTGGATAGAAGCCAAACCAGTTAAAATGGCCGAAGACGGACCAGTGATAGACTTCATATCCGGTGTTGTGCACCATTATGGCATTCCACACAGCATCATCACTGATAACGGCTCCAATTTTACAGCCGATGAGGTGAAAACCTGGTGTGCTAATCTGGGCATTAAGCTCGATTACGCCTCCGTCTACCACCCACAAACAAACGGTCAAATCGAATGAGCTAATGGTCTTATTATGAGCGGCATTAAGCCTAGACTAGTGTGGTCTTTGAAAGAATCAGACAAGCACTGGGTTGAGGAGCTTGACTCCGTACTCTAGGGGCTGCGGACCACGCCCAATCGTACTACCGGATACACACCGTTCTTCAAGGTGTACGGCGCAGAGCCCGTGTTGCCCTGCGACATTATTCATGACTCACCCTGAGTGCGCATGTATAAAGAGAGATAGGCCGGGCTTGATCGGCAGGACAGTTTAGATGCCCTGGAGGAGGAGCGCGACGTTGCAAAATCCTGTTCTGCATTGTATCAACAACAGGCCCGCAGATATCAAAGCAGAGAAGTACGGGCCAAGACTTATAATGTTGGCGAACTCGTTCTACGCTTGCCAGAGAAGAAAAAGGACAAACTCAAGCCCAGGTGGGAGGGTCCGTTCATCATTGACGAAGTTCTCACCGAAGGAGCGTACCGCCTGCGTGATGCATAAGACAATCGCTTAGAGCCGAACCCATGGAATGCCGCCAGACTCCGAAGATTCTACACCTAGAGCCAGACTCTTTGTTCGTCTTCTTCTCCCTTTGTTTCCATTACTTTTTCCTCTCTTTCGCTTTTTGTTTCAGCTTTAAGCTCTTGTACGGCTAAACTGCGCACCTATGACGTACACATCCTTAAATATGTACGTCCATTATACCTGGGGGCTTCTTGTACAGAAGCTTATTATTATTTCCGAGCATCAAGCTCACCACATATGTGTCTTTTCCTCATATGTACCTTTTCTTCGCCATTATATGCATCGATATGACTTAAGTTGTGGCCAAGCTGGGTTGCCTGGCTCCTGTGCTTATGCCCTACATTCCCGTTAGTTTGGCTAGGGCATAAAGGGAGCACCTCTGCGATTGTTACCGCCGGGTCATCCAGATGTGTACCTCAGACTGGGTGAAGCCGAAAGCTAGCGTTCTTAAGGGAATATTCGGTCGGCGGACTAAAGATGATTTTTCACTCATTACAATATGGACCCCCAGATGTTACGTATGCTGCAATTTTTTCAATCACAGTTCGGGCATGCACATTTTTTCAATATAAACATGTAATATAACATAGCTAGCCGGATACAACTTGTCTGTTCAAGCAACTATGACCCCTACGCCTGGTTTCCACGCATACCCCAGTCTATATTGCCGCTTTGGTATTTGGAAACACTCCGCACCTTCGGGTCTAGAGGTCGAAGCGAAAAGGTCTGCCATGACAATCGTTTTACAATCCGGCCAGGGACAATTATGTCAATTGAAGTACATAGTCACTTTGACTCAAAAACTTCTTCCTCTATGCCGTCTAACAGGCTGTCTAGCTTACAATCCTGTTGGGAATATTTGGCGGCTACCCTTACTTGGTCATATACCAAACTAACTGGAATTTCTTTTCCATCTGACCCCTTAGGCCCGACCCGGGCCATATGATTCGGATCAAGCTTGGTGTACCGTGTCTTCACCATGGCCCAGGCCTCCCGCGCACCTTCTCGGTAGGCTGATATCTTCCATAATCGAATACGCCGCCATGCTCCTTTGAATAGCTCCACGAGCTCCGCCATACTTCCCAAAGGAGAGGCGGATGGCCATAAAGGCTTGGCAACACTCCGCATTGCTTGCCGAGCTCGTTCGCGCATTTGGGATAGCTCTTGTAGCAGGTCGCCTTGAGATCCGGACATTTCCTCTTCGGGACGGCCAGTCAGCATACCTGCAGACATAAATCTGTCAGTTCTTGTCCTCGCCGAATTATATGCAGGCAAGTTCGCAAAACATATTGAATATGCCGCCTCTAGTCTCTTATTCTCCTTCACGGAATCGGCCAGCTGGGCTCGCACATCTTTTAGTTCTTCGCCCAGCAGGGTGTTGGAATCCTGCAACTTATTTTTCGCATCCCTGACCCTTGTCAGCACATGTTCGCCCGCGGCCAGTTGCCTTTTGGCCTCTTGTTGACCCGCTTGCGCGACTTTCAGGGCCTCCTTCAGTTGATCTGACGATCCTGCCACGAGGAGTGCAAAAATCATTAATATTACTGGTATGTAGTTATGTTTTCTCGATGGAGGGGAACATTACCAGGCGAGGCCTTCTTGGGTTTCTCCAGTTCGGCGGTAGCAGCAGCTAGCTGGGTCTGACACTTTTCTAGCTCTTGAGACAACAGGTTGTTCTCCTCTGTGAGCACCTGGTTCTACAATGATCCTTAAATCAGTTGTACCAACTGCTTCAAGTCTCGGGGGCTACTGGTATATAATTATCAGATTTGTAGAAATGTGTATGTGTACTTACCCGCATATCTTTCAAATGCTGGTCTGTGGCTCTGGTAAGCCCATCTCGAGCAGCTCAAATGTATGCATCAGCCGAGCTGAAGGCGTTGAATGCCTCTTTTGTAAAGCCGGGGTCGCGAAGAGCGGCCCGCCGACGCCGATGACTCATAGCGCTTTCCACTTCAGAGTTTGTGACGGATACATCATCTGAATCCTCTGCCGAAGGACAATCCGGCGTCACTCTCATATCAGCCCTTACCTTTACGGCAGGGTCTGAAGCCTGACTTGTGGAGGCGCGGCCGGCAGGATCCCCGGACATAGTCTGACGAACGCTTTTCCTGATAAGACACAACGGATATTGTCACAGTTTGATGTGACTGCCAGGGGGCATGAGTAAGGGACCATACCTCTTTGACGAAGGTTCAGCCGTGTTGTCGTCCGCCTTCCTCTTCGAAGATTTTCTCGGCGCGGGCGCCGCTCTCCTAGGAGATGCCTCTGGTGCACATTGAGGCGTCGGGCGCCTCCCCTTTGGAGCACGAAATAGTGCGGTGGGTGAGGCGTAATGAGGAAGCTCTTTCGAAGAAGGTGTCTCTTGATTACTTACATGCGAGGCAGGGAGGAGGCCGGGATAGTCGGCGATGATGGCCACTTACGTGCCATCATAGCTCGTCTGGTAGAATACTCCATCCTCAAGCTCCACCAATACGTCCGGATCCTCTTTGAATCCGGGTCAAGGTCCCGGTTGTGATCCTCTGGCTGTGGAGCGGGGCTATGGATCCCCTTGGTAACCTTCCACCATTCCTGTTACAAATAGATGGGTTAATGACCATTAAAAGTGACTCAGGGCGAGGATTGAGTAAAGTAGTGGGATTGGAACTCACCCAGCTAGGAGGACTGTACATGGAAAATCCATCTCGACATTTAAGATGAGTGAACTCCTCTTTCTCCCCTTTGTATAGTTCGGCCAATATTTTTACCAAAGCGGCGAGGGTATCCGGACCCTTCCGGCCGCAGCGTGAGGCGGCATCTTCCCCATTATAGTGCCACATGGGAAGCCCTCTGTATTGGACTGGTTGGACCCCCCGCACTATGGAAGTCGCCATTACTTCAATTATCGATAATCCGGACTGGGAAAGTGTCCTTATCTTGCCCATCAATTGACGGACTTCCACGCTATCCTCCTCTTCGAGGCTCCGAGGGCGCCAGCTGTGGCGTTTCTTCAACGGAGCACTTGAAAATTCGGGAAGACCTATTCGGACTGGGTCAGGGAGAGCAACGTCCTCAATATAGAACCATTCGGAAGGCCACTCTTTGGACGCCTTCTTCGGCATGCCAGACGGGTATCTGGTCCCGGCTATGCGCCATACCTCGGCACCGCCCACTTTGAATATCGATCCCTCTTGGTTGCGAGGGACGAGGCAGAATAGTTTCCTCCATAACTCAAAATGGGCCTCACAACCCAGGAATAGCTCACAGAGAGCAACGTAACCCGCAATGTGCAGGATGGAGGCAGGCATGAGGTTGTGCAGTTGGAGGCCGTAATACTCCAGGAGACCACAGAGGAAAGGGTGGATTGGAAACCCGACGCCTCTCAACAAGTAGGATACGAAGCACACCCGTTCCCCCCCTGGTTGGATTGGGGAAATTTTCCGCCAAAACTTTGCGTGTGAAGGAGGTCAATCCTGCTCGAACAGGGACCGGATCCGCGGGGGAAGGAATCCATGTGTTTGAAGCTTAACTAACTGCTCATGGGATACATAACATCTCTCCCAATCGCCTTTTTCGGAGCCGCGAGGGAGGGAGGAAGAACTGGGGACGCTAGTCATGTTGAATGGTTGCCCCTGGCGAGACTCTGAAGATTTTCCGCTGGGTGTGGAATGGATCTGAGATTCAATCCCTTTAAATAGAGGCCATTCTTACGGGGCCGGGGGGTTATGTGCAAAAAATACCCCGACCTCTCGTATTCGCTCGACACGTGGAAGCAGAAGGTGTGGAGGCACAGAAGCCGATGGGTGCGACATTAAATGGAAGGCCGAATACAACTCTTTAAGTCAGGTACTTTGAAGTGATTGGAGGAGGAACCCGCCTTACAATGTCGAAGACAATCTGCACGCCGGACACCTCGTCATTGAAGCCTGGTTCAGGGGCTACTGAGGGAGTCCTGGATTAAGGGGTTCACGGGCGTCCGGCCTATGTGACATGGGCCGGACTGATGGGCCGTGAAGATACAAGACATAAGACTCTCTCCCGTGTCTGGATGGGACTCTCCTTGGCGTGGATGGCAAGCCTGGCGTTCGGATATGAAGATTCCTTTCTCTGTAACCGACTTTGTAGAACCCTAGTCCCCTCCGGTGTCTATATAAACCGGAGGGTTTAGTCCATAGAGGCAATCACAATCATATAGGCTAGACTTCTAGGGTTTTAGCCATTACGATCTTGTGGTAGATCAACTCTTGTAATACTCATATTCATCAAGATCAATCAAGCAGGAAGTAGGGTATTACCTCCATAGAGAGGGCCCGAACCTGGGTAAACATCGTGTCCCCCGTCTCCTGTTACCATCGACCTTAGACGCACAGTTCGGGACCCCCTACCCGAGATCCACCGGTTTTGACATCGACACCCCCTGCCCACGTATATAAAGGAGGGAGGAAGAGGAGGCCGGCCTAAGTGGGGCGCGCCTATAGGGGGAGTCCAACTAGGATTCCCAATCCTAGTTGGAGTCCCCTTCCTTTTCCAAGAGGGGAGAGAGGGAAGGAGTAGGAGAGGGAGAAGGAAAGAGAGGGGGGCGCCGCCCCCTCCCTAGTCCAATTCGGACTTTCCATGGGGGGGCGCACAGCCACCCCTTGAGGCCCTTCTCTCCTTTCCCATATGGCCCATTAAGGCCCACTACTTCCCCCGGCGAATTCCCGTAACTATCCAGTACTCCGAAAAATACCCGAATCACTCGGAACCTTTCCGATGTCCAAATATAGCCTTCCAATATATCGATCTTTACCTCTCGACCATTTCGAGACTCCTCGTCATGTCCGTGATCTCATCCGGGACTCCCAACAACCTTCGGACATCAAATCACATAAACTCATAATACGAATCGTCATCGAACGTTAAGCGTGCGGACCCTACGAGTTCGAGAACTATGTAGACATGACCGAGACACATCTCCGGTCAATAACCAATAGCGGAACCTGGATGCTCATATTGGCTCCTACATATTCTACGAAGATCTTTATCGATCAAACCGCATAACAACATACATTGTTCCCTTTGTCATCGGTATGTTACTTGCCCGAGATTCGATCATCGGTATCACCATACCTAGTTCAATCTCGTTACCGGCAAGTCTCTTTACTCGTTCCATAATACATCATACCCCAACTAACTCATTAGTCACATTGCTTGCAAGGCTTATTGTGATGTGCATTACCGAGAGGGCCCAGAGATATTTCTCCCACAATCAGAGTGACAAATCCTAATCTCGATCTATGCCAACTCAACAAACACCATTGGAGACACCTGTAGAGCATCTTTATAATCACCCAGCTATGTTGTGACGTTTGATAGCACACTAAGTGTTCCTCCGGTATTCGGGAGTTGCATAATCTCATAGTCAGAGGAACATGTATAAGTCATGAAGAAAGCAATAGCAATAAACTAAACGATCATAGTGCTAAGCTAACGGATGGGTCTTGTCCATCGATCCCGTTCATCAAATGACAACACATGTCTATGGGTAGGAAACATAACCATCTTTGATAAACAAGCTAGTCAAGTAGAGGCATACTTGGGACACTCTGTTTTGTCTATGTATTCACACATGTATCAAGTTTCCGGTTAATACAATTCTAGCATGAATAATAAACATTTATCATGATATAAGGAAATATAAATAACAACTTTATTATTGCCACTAGGGCATATTTCCTTCAGTCTCCCACTTGCACTAGAGTCAATAATCTAGTTCACATCGCCATGTGATTTAACACCAATAGTTCACATCACCATGTGATTAGTTCACATCGCCATGTGACTACTACCCAAAGGGTTTTAAGGTGTGACCATGTTTTTCTTGTGAGAGAAGCTTAGTCAATGGGTCTGCCACATTCAGAGCCATATGTATTTTGCAAATTTTCTATGACTACAATGCTCTGCATGGAGCTACTCTAGCTAATTGCTCCCACTTTCAATATGTATCCAGATTGAGACCCAGAGTCATCCGGATCGGTGTAAAAGCTTGCATCGGTGTAACTCTTTACGACGAACTCTTTATCACCTCCATAACCGAGAAATATCTCCTTTAGTCTTCCAAGGATAATTTTGACCGCTGTCAAGTGATCCACTCCTGGATCAATATCGTACCCCCTTGCCAAACTCATGGAAAGGTACACAATAGGTTTGATACACAACATAGCATACTTTATAGAACCTATGGCTGAGGCATAGGGAATGACTTTCATTCTCTTTCTATTTTCTGCCGTGGTAGTGCTTTGAGTCTTACTCAACTTTACACCTTGCAATACAGGCAAGAACTCCTTCTTTGACTGTTCCATTTTGAACTACTTCAAAAATCTTGTCAAGGTATGTACTCATTGAAAAATCTTATCAAGCGTCTTGATCTATCTCTATAGATTTTGATGCCCAATATGTAAGCAGCTTCACCGAGGTCTTTCTTTGAAAAACTCCTTTCAAACACTCCTTTATGCTTTCCAGTAAATTCTACATCATTTTCAATCAACAATATGTCATTCACATATACTTATCAGAAAGGTTGTAGTGCTCCCACTGACTTTCTTGTAAATGTAGGCTTCACCGCAAGTCTGTATAAAACCATATGCTTTGATCACCTTATCAAAGCGTATATTCCAACTCTGAGATGCTTGCACCAGTCCATAGATGGATCGCCGGAGCTTGCACACTTTGTTAGCACCTTTAGGATTGACAAAACCTTCTTGTTGCATCATATACAACTCTTCTTTAAGAAATCCATTAAGGAATGTAGTTTTTGACATCAATTTGCCAGATTTCATGAAATGTGGCAATTGCTAACATGATTTGGACAGACTTTAAGCATTGATACGAGTAAGAAAATCTCATCATAGTCAACATCTTGAACTTGTCAAAAACCCTTTTCGACAAGTCGAGCTTTGTAGATAGTAACACTACTATCAGCGTTCGTCTTCCTCTTGAAGATCCATTTTATTCTCTATGGCTTGCCGATCATCGGGCAAGTCAACCAAGTCCATACTTTGTTCTCATACATGGATCCTATCTCAGATTTCATGGCCTCAAGCCATTTTGCGGAATCTGGGCTCATCGTCGCTTCCTCATAGTTTGTAGGTTCGTCATGGTCAAGTAACATGACCTCCAGAACAGGATTGTCGTACCACTCTGGTGCGGACCTTACTCTGGTTAACCTGCAAGGTTCGGTAGTAACTTGATATGAAGTTTCATGATCATCATCATTAGCTTCCTCACTAATTGGTGTAGGCATCACCGGAACTGATTTCTGTGATGAACTACTTTCCAACTCGAGAGAAGGTAGAATTACCTCATCAAGTTCTTCTTTCCTCCCACTCGCTTCTTTCGAGAGAAAATCCTTCTCTAGAAAGGATCCATTCTAAGCAACGAATATCTTGCTTTCGGATCTGTGATAGAAGGTGTACCCAACAGTCCCCTTTGGGTATCCTATGAAGACGCATTTCTCCGATTTGGGTTTGAGCTTATCAGGTTGAAGCTTTTTCACATAAGCATCGCAGCCCCAAACTTTAAGAAACGACAACTTAGGTTTCTTGCCAAACCATAATTCATATGGTGTCGTCTCAACGGATTTAGATGGTGCCCTATTTAACGTGAATGTAGCTGTCTCTAATGCATAACCCCAAAACGATAGTGATAAATCGGTAAGAGACATCGTAGATCGCACCATATCTAATAAAGTACGGTTATGACATTCGGACACACCATTATGCCGTGGTGTTCCAGGTGGTGTGAGTTGCGAAACTATTTCACATCATTTCAAATGAAGACCAAACTCTTAACTCAAATATCCATCTTCGCGATCAGATCGTAGAAACTTTATTTTCTTGTTACGATGATTTTCCACTTCACTCTGAAATTCTTTGAACTTTTCAAATGTTTCAGACTTATGTTTCATCAAGTAGATATACCCATATCTACTCAAATCATCTGTGAAGGTCAGAAAATAACGATACCCGCCGTGAGCCTCAACACTCATCGGATCGCATACATCAGTATGTATTATTTCCAATAAGTCAGTTGCTCGCTCCATTGTTCCGGAGAACGGAGTCTTAGTCATCTTGCCCATGAGGCATGGTTCGCAAGCATCAAGTGATTCATAATCAAGTGATTCCAAATGCCCATCAGCATGGAGTTTCTTCATGCGCTTTACACCAATATGACCTAAACGACAGTGCCACAAAAATGTTGCACTATCATTATCAACTTTGCATCTTTTGGCATCAATATTATGAATATGTGTATCACTACGATCGAGATTCAATAAACCATCACCTTGGGTGTATGACCACAGAAGGTTTTATTCATGTAAATAGAATAACAATTATTCTTTGACTTAAATGAATAACAGTATTGCAATAAAAATGATCCAATCATATTATGCTCAACGCAAACACCAAATAACATTTATTTTAGGTTCAACACTAATCCCGAAGGTAATGGGATTGTGCGATGGTGATCTTATCAACCTTGGAATCACTTCCAACACACATCGTCACCTTGCCCTCAACTAGTCTTTGTTCATTTTGTAACTCCTGTTTTGAGTTACTAATCATGGCAACTGAACCAGTATCAAATACCCAGGGGCTACTATGAACACTAGTAAAGTACACATCAATAACATGTATATCATATATAATTTTGTTCACTTTGCCATCCTTCTTATCCGCCAAGTATTTGGGGCAGTTCCGCTTCTAGTGACCATTTCCTTTGCAGTAGAAGCACTCAGTTTCAGGCTTGGGTCTAGCTTTGGGCTTTTTCATGGGAGTGGAAACTTGCTTGCCATTCTTCTTGAAGTTACGTTTCTTTCCCTTGCCCTTTTACTTGAAACTAGTGGTCTTGTCAACCATCAACATTTGATGCTTTTCTTGATTTCTACCTTCGTCGATTTCAGCATCACGAAGAGCTCGGGAATCGTTTTCGTCATCCCTTGCATATTATAGTTCATCACGAAGTTCCACTAACTTGGTGATAGTGACTAGAGAACTTTGTCAATCACTATTTTATCTGGAAGATTAACTCGCACTTGATTCAAGCGATTGTAGTACTCAGACAATCTAAGCACATGCTCACTGGTTGAGCTATTCTCCTCCATCTTTTAGGCAAAGTACTTGTCAGAGGTTTCATACCTCTCGACTCGGGCATGAGTCTGAAATACCAATTTCAGCTCTTGAAACATCTTATATGCTCCGTGGTGTTCAAAACGTTTTTGAAGTCCCGGTTCTAAGCCGTAAAGCATGGTGCACTAAACTATCAAGTAGTTATCATACCGAGCTTGCCAAACGTTCATAACGTCTGCATTTGCTCCTGCAATAGGTCCGTCACCTAGTGGTGCATCAAGGACATAATTCTTCTGTGCAGCAATGAAGATAATCCTCAGATCACGGACCTAGTCCGCATCATTGCTACTATCATCTTTCAACATAGTTTTTCTCTAGGAACATATCAAAAATAAACGGGGAGCTACATCGTGAGCTATTGATCTACAACATAGTTAAGCAAATACTATCAGGACTAAGTTCATGATAAATTAAAGTTCAATTAATCGTATTACTTAAGAACTCCCACTTAGATAGACATCCCTCTAATCATCTAAGTGATCAGGTGATCCATATCAACTAAATCATGTCCGATCATCACATGAGATGGAGTAGTTTTCAATGGTGAACATCACTATGTCGATCATATCTACTATATGATTCATGCTCGACCTTTCGGTCTCAGTGTTCCGAGGCCATATCTGCATATGCTAGGCTCGTCAAGTTTAACTCGAGTATTCTGCGTGTGCAAAAATGGCTTGCACCCATTGTATGTGAACGTAGAGCTTATCACACCCGATCATCACGTGGTGTCTCAGCACGACGAACTATCGCAACGGTGCATACTCAGGGAGAACACTTATACCTTGAAATTTTAGTAAGGGATCATCTTATAAAGCTACCGTCGTACTAAGCAAAATAAGATGCATAAAAGATAAACATCACATGTAATCAAAATATGTGACATGATATGGCCATTATCATCTTGTGCCTTTGATCTCCATCTCCAAGGTACCGTCATGATCTCCATCGTCACCGGCATGACACCATGATCTCCATCATCTTGATCTCTATCAACGTGTCGTCACATGGTCGTCTCGCCAACTATTGCATTTGCAACTATTGCTATCGCATAGCGATAAAGTAAAGCAATTACATGGTGCTTGCATCTTATGCAATAAAGAGACAACCATAAGGCTCCTGCCAGTTGCCGATAACTTTAACAAAACATGATCATCTCATACAACAATTTATATCTTATCACGTCTTGACCATATCACATCACAACATGCCCTGCAAAAACAAGTTAGACGTCCTCTACTTTGTTGTTGCAAGTTTTACGTGGCTACTACGGGCTTAGCAAGAACCGTTCCTACCTATGCATCAAAACCACAACGATTTTTCGTCAAGTGTGTTGTTTTAACATTCAACAAGGACCGGACGTAGTCACACTCGATTCAATTAAAGTTGGAGAAACAGACACCCACTAGCCACCTGTGTGCGAAGCACGGCGGTAGAACCAATCTCATGAACGCGGTCATGTAATGTCGGTCTGGGCCGCTTCATCCAACAATACTGCCGAATCAAGTATGACATGCTGGTAAGTAGTATGACTATTATCGCCCACAACTCTTTGTATTCTACTCGTGCATATAACATCTATGCATAGACCTGGCTCGGATGCCACTGTTGGGGAACGTAGTATTTCAAAAAAAATTCCTACGATCACGCAAGATCTATCTAGGAGAAGCATCACAACGAGCGGGGAGAGTGTGTCTACGTACCCTCGTAGACCGAAAGCGGAAGCGTTTAGTGACGCGGTTGATGTAGTCGAACGTCTTCGCGATCAAACCGATCCAAGTACCGAACGCACGGCACCTCCGCGATCTGCACACGTTCAGCTCGGTGACGTCCCTCGAACTCTTGATCCAGTTGAGGTCGAGGGAGAGTTCTGTCAGCACGACGGCATGGTGACGGTGATGATGAAGTTACCGGCGCAAGGCTTCGCCTAAGCACTACGACGATATGACCGAGGTGTGTAACTGTGGAGGGGGGCACCGCACACGGCTAAGACAAATCTTGGTGTATCTTTGGGGTGCCCCCTGCCCACGTATATAAAGGAGGGAGGAAGAGGAGGCCGGCCTAGGAGGGGCGCGCCTATAGGGGAAGTCCAACTAGGATTCCCAATCCTAGTTGGAGTCCCCTTCCTTTTCCAAGAGGGGAGAGAGGGAAGGAGTAGGAGAGGGAGAAGGAAACAGAGAGGGGGGGCGCCCCCTCCCTAGTCCAATTTGGACTTGCCATGGGCGGGCACGCGGCCACCCCTTGAGGCCCTTCTCTCCTTTCCCGTATGGCCCATTAAGGCCCACTACTTCCCCCGGCGAATTCCCGTAACTCTCCGGTACTCCGAAAAATACTCGAATCACTCGGAACCTTTCCGATGTCCGAATATAGCCTTCCAATATATCGATCTTTACCTCTTGACCATTTCGAGACTCCTCGTCATGTCCGTGATCTCATCCGGGACTTGGAACAACCTTCGGTATATCAAATCACATAAACTCATAATACGAATCGTCATCGAACGTTAAGCGTGTGGACCCTATGGGTTCGAGAACTATGTAGACATGACCGAGTCACATCTCCGGTCAATAACCAATAGCGGAACCTGGATGCTCATATTGGCTCCTACATATTCTACGAAGATCTTTATCGGTCAAACCGCATAACAACATACGTTGTTCCCTTTGTCATCGGTATGTTACTTTCCCGAGATTCGATCGTCGGTATCACCATACCTAGTTCAATCTCGTTACTGGCAAGTCTCTTTACTCGTTCCGTAATGCATTATCCCGCAAATAACTCATTAGTCACATTGCTTGCAAGGCTTATTGTGATGTGCATTACCGAGAGGGCCCAGAGATACCTCTCCGACAATCGGAGTGACAAATCCTAATCTCAATCTATGCCAACTCAACAAACACCATCAGAGACACCTGTAGAGCATCTTTATAATCACCCAGTTACGTTGTGATGTTTGATAGCACACTAAGTGTTCCTCCGGTATTCGGGAGTTGCATAATCTCATAGGCAGAGGAACATGTATAAGTCATGAAGAAAGCAATAGCAATAAACTAAACGATCATAGTGCTAAGCTAACGGATGGGTCTTGTCCATCACATCATTCTCTAATGATGTGATCCCGTTCGTCAAATGACAACACATGTCTATGGCTAGGAAACATAACCATCTTTGATAAACAAGCTAGTCAAGTAGAGGCATACTAGGGACACTCTGTTTTGTCTATGTATTCACACATGTATCATGTTTCCGGTTAATACAATTCTAGCATGAATAATAAATATTTATCATGATATAAGGAAATATAAATAACAACTTTATTATTGCCTCTAGGGCATATTTCCTTCAATTCTTAGGATCGACAAAACCCTCCGGCTGCATCATATACAATTCTTCCTTAAGGAAACCGTTAAGGAATGTCGTTTTGACATCCATTTGCCATATCTCATAATCATAGAATACGTCAATTGCTAACATGATTCGGAAGGACTTCGGCTTCGCTACGGGTGAGAAGGTCTCATCGTAGTCAACTCCTTGAACTTGTCGATAACCCTTAGCGACAAGCCGAGCCCTATACACGGTCACATTACCATTCGCGTCAGTCTTCTTCTTAAAGATCCACTTATTCTCTATGGCTCGCCAATCATCGGGCAAGTCCACCAAAGTCTGTACTTTGTTCTCATACATGGATCCTATCTCGGATTTCATGGCTTCAAGCCATTTGTTGGAATCCGGGCCCGCCATCGCTTCTTCATAGTTCGAAGGTTCACCGTTGTCTAACAACATGATTTTCAGGACAGGGTTGCCGTATCACTCTGGTGCGGAACGTGTCCTCGTGGACCTACGAAGTTCAGTAGCAACTTGATCCGAAGTTTCATGATCATCATCATCAACTTCCTCTCTAGTCGGTGCAGGCACCACAGAAACATTTTCCTGTGCTGCGCTACTCTCCGGTTCAAGAGGGGGTACCTCATCAAGTTCTACTTTTCTCCCACTTACTTCTTTCGAGAGAAACTCTTTCTCCAGAAAGGATCAATTCTTTGCAACAAAGATCTTGCCTTCGGATCTGAGGTAGAAGGTATACTCAATAGTTTCCTTAGGGTATCCTATGAAGACGCACTTTTCTGATTCGGGTTCGAGCTTTTCAGGTTGAAGTTTCTTGACATAAGCATCATATCCCCAAAGTTTCAGAAACGACAACTTAGGTTTCTTCCCAAACCATAATTCATACGGTGTCGTGATACGTCTCCGACGTATCTATAATTTTTGATTGTTCCATGCTATATTATATTCTGTTTTGGATGTTTAAGGGCTTTATTATATACTTTTATATTATTTTTTGGGACTAACCTATTAACCGGAGGCCCAGCCCAAATTGCTGTTTTTTTGCCTATTTAAGAGTTTCGCAGAAAAAGAATATCAAATGGAGTCCAAACGGAATGAAACCTTCGGGAACGTGATTTTTGGAACGAACGTGATATAAAGGACTTGGACCCTACGTCAAGAAAGCAACCAGGAGGGCATGAGGTAGGGGGGCGCGCCTGCCCCCCTGGGCGCGCCCTCCACCCTCGTGGGGCCCACGTTGCTCCATCGACGTACTTCTTCCTCCTATATATACCTACGTACCCCCAAACCAACAGAGGCATCCATGAAAACCTAATTCCACCGCCGCAACCTTCTGTACCCGTGAGATCCCATCTTGGGGCCTTTTCCGGCGTCCTGCCGGAGGGGGCATTGATCACGGAGGGCTTCTACATCAACACCATAGCCCCTCCGATGATGTGTGAGTAGTTTACCTCAGACCTTCGGGTCCATAGTTATTAGCTAGATGGCTTCTTCTCTCTCTTTGGATCTCAATACAAAGTTCTCCACGATTCTCGTGGAGATCTATTCGATGTAATCTTCTTTTGCGGTGTGTTTGTTGAGACCGATGAATTGTGGGTTTATGATCAAGTTTATCTATGAACAATATTTGAATCTTCTCTGAATTCTTTTATGTATGATTGGTTATCTTTGCAAGTCTCTTCGAATTATCAGTTTGGTTTGGCCTACTAGATTTGTCGTGGAATAGTCACGGCAAATGCCCTTGTGAAAGGACTTAGTCATGGAGCCATCGCAACTAGGAAGCTTAAAGGGGTTAAAGCAGGACAAAGGACACGAGGGTTACACTGGTTCGGCCCCTTACGGTGAAGGTAAAAGCCTACTCCAGTTGAGGTGGAATTACTAGGGTTTCGATGACCAGGGAGCGAATCCACTATGCCTGGCTACCGATTTGATGTTATCTCCCTTAAGCCGCCGGCGGGTCATCCCCTTATATACACGGGTTGACGCCCCGTGGCCTACAGAGTCCCGGCCGGCTTATAAACAGTATCCAGCTCGGTAACTAGTTAATCTTGCCTTACAACACAAGTCACGCCATTACGGCGGTTTATCACTACGGGCCTTAAGTCGCCCACGGGCTTTAGGCCCTTTATTGAACCGCCATCTTCAAGCTTGATATTGAGCTTCATATAATGAATTGCTATAGCGTAACTCGGCCCCTCCTAGGCGGGTTACACCAGTAGTAATATCCCCAACAGTAGGCCCCAGATTGATTTGAACCGGTTCATGTCAATCTTCAATACTTTAAGAAAAACTTTCTGGCTTCTGTCTGTGCAAAGTTATAACCCGCCATGACGTCATCTTCTGAATTCATGATAACCCGCCATGACGTCATCTTCCATTAAATTCATTTTATTCTGTCATATCTCAACGGATCTTTATCTTAATGACCATCCCGAAATCGAGGCGTCGGAGTAGCTGTATATCCATCTCTGGCCTCCTCGTTTCTCGCGCCCTCTCTGTCAGTCCTTCCTTATAAATAAGCACGACCTTTAGGTCTTTCTTCATTCTCCCCCTTTCTGTCATCTTCTTCCTCTCACGACTCCGCTGCTGCTCGAGCTCCGCCGCCGCCGCCGCAACAGAGCACCTCATCTTCGTCGATCTTGGCCGCTGCATCAACCTGAATCGACCAGAGAACGGCGGCGATCCTCCGCAGTAGATCTACAGCCGTAAGTCTTCACCTTCCCGCACTTCAGATCTGCATTTAGGGTTTTCAAGTTCTTCCATGTTCTTCATGGTTCAACACAGTTTCTTCGTAATTCCTCCACCGCGGCTTTATTTGATCCAAAAGTAGTATGGAACTCATGCGGTAGTTGCTTCGCATCCATTTTCAATACTAGCAGATCCCTTTTGCTTGTAAAAAGACCTCATTAGAGCTCACGAAATCATCTGTACTAGTTTTTAGGTCTAGAATATTTTCTTTTCTGAACCACCGTTTGATCCAAAATAGCAACTGCAACCTGTGAAACCTGTTTGTGCGATACTTAGGCAAAAAACTGTATCCATTATCCATGACGGCTCTTACCGCCGGCTTAACGAGGCAATGCTCAATGAATGATCCTGATCACTCATAGTGGATTTAAATAATTTAATTGCTACTGTTTCCCATGGCGGCTTAAACAATCTGACACAATTAGCCATATATCATTAGGCCCGTTCGTAAGCCGCCATCTTGAATATGAATTGAAGTATTTTCTCCGGCTTAAATTTGAACCGGAAATTTTTATTTTGTCATAGGCTTCCATCCTTCATAATGCCGCCCAAGGCTCCCAAAGGACCCATCACATGCAACTGGGTTAAATCCACCGTCACTGATAGCATCTTAGACGGTTTTGTGAAGAGTGGTCATCTGCCGAAGAAAGAGATCTTGTCTTATCGCGCTCCTGACCCGTCAGAAGAAAAACCTCAACCCAAGGATGGGGAAGTTGTCATTTTTACTGATCACATGAGCTGGGGCTTTGCTCCACCCGGCTCAAAAAATTTCAGAGACGTCTTACACTTTTTTGACCTGCGGCCTCAAGACATCGGACCCAATTCCGTGTCAAACATCTGCAATTTCCAAGTATTCTGTGAGGTGTACCTTGGAGAAGAACCCAGCATACTACTCTTTAGAGAGTTATTTTATCTGAACCGTCAAAACGAATGTGCCCACGGGCCCAGTTTGGAACTTGGTGGGATCTCAATCCAACGACGTAGAGACTGCCTCTTCCCTTATGCCGAGCCGCCGAGTCACCCTAAAGATTGGAACCAGACTTGGTTCTACTGTCAAGACACTTCTCCGGCTGATGAGAACCCCTTGCCCGGCTTTCGCGCCCTGCGCCTGGAGTCAACTCACCCTTTACCAGATAAATTATCTCCAGCTGAATGTCAAACACTTGCCCCCACTATCAACAAGATCAAAGCTCTTCTGGGGAACAACCTAAACGCCATTGACTTGGTCCGGGTTTGGATTGCCTGGCGGGTGATTCCCTTGAGCCGCCGCCCCAGCTTGATGTGCCATTACACAGGCCAGAAAAATGATCCTCTACGGCACAGTCCTGACGACTTACCTGAGGATATCGTTGATGACATGACCAAGTCTCTTCTGAACGAGAGCCTGGAAGATTGCGGGAAAGCGGGCTTAAGTCCTTTCTGCAAGGCTAACCCGGCTCCAGCGGTAAACCATTAACTTGAGCATCTTACTTTCCATTTTGACAATTTCATCTTTACTCAAAAACTCTTGGATGATACCTCCGAGTCAGAGGTAACTCTTGACTCTTTAGACTCCTTCTTTAACCATCTTATTAACACTGATTATCAGCAGGAGGATACATGAGCAAGTCATGCAGTAACTGAAGAGGTAACTATAATTTCCTCCGACTCCGAGCCTTTGCCAAGACAGAAAATCCGAAGGGTAACCCGGAAAGTAAGATTTTCACATCCTTTAGCTTATCAAGATCCTCAATTTCTTTTGAAGCAACAGATTCACGAGAGTCGGAGGTAGACCCGGACCAGTAAAGATGTGGACCTCTCCTCCGGCTTACCCGATGCAACAAGAAAACGCCGGGCTCAGGTTATCTCTGATTTATATTCTTTGTATACTTTGGCGGGTTTTACTCGTCAACCACTCAATTCTTCTGACTCAAACTATCAGGGAACTTCACCTTCCTCCGATGAATCAATGCAGTCCAGCATGCCGGCTTTCAAAACTGCTCCAGGGTAATGATAATCTGTTTATCTTGTGCTTATCTTACTCATGCTTTTTGTACTAACCCTTTAATTTTTAGTGTACAAGTAAAGCCCAGCAAGAGGACGAAGAAAAGTAAGCCAGTCGAAGAACCAGTCTTTGCTGAACCGGAGCTCAGAGCGGCTGCTCCTGATACTTCCGCTCATGAGCCATCGCCTGAACCAGCCCATGACACTCCAATTCTCACCACTGATCCGCTCGTCGAACAAGCCATGGAAGGTTCTGAAGATCCGGAGTACCCTAGCCCGGCCAAGGCGGATGACCCGGACGTCGAAATCACCCGGACTGACTTCGTTGAACCGGGAAGCCCCACTGCGCTGGCCAAGTGCTCCGCCAAAGAAGAACTTCTGGAACGTCGCAAAACCCGGTTGGATGTCACTGATTATGCTCATCTGAGTATTGGAGAAATCGTCTCTAGTTATGTAAACCAAGTGCACAACAGCCGGGATCTGGAAGTTGATATGGTGAAACAAATACACCAAAAATCTGAGGTATAACTCTTGTTGCTTGTTCCTTAGTTATCCTTACTAGGCCAGCCCCCAAGTCTATTACTTATAATGAAATATGTTATAGACTTGTCATCAGCTTAATAATCACTGTAAGAAAAACAGCTTATCCGGTAGCACCCAAGGGCCGGCTTAGACAGCATGGTTGAACCAGTCTTCACCGTATTTTAACCAAGTACTTGAACAGCAATATGCATTAGCCCCCAAGTGCCAAGTATCTTTGCTTGCAAAGTGCTTGGGACTTTATTTCCATGAACCGCTACTGTAATTAGAGCGCTTTAGCATACATTAGCCCCCAAGTGCCAAGTATCTTTGCTTGCAAAGTGCTTGGGACTTAATGTTGCATTATGATAATCCTAACTGTAACCCGGAATTTATACAGGCCGCCATTAAGCAATTTGAATCGGAGATCTCCGACTTGAAGAATCGCCTGAAAACTCAAGAAATCGAAACCCAAAAGGCGAATTCCAAGTTTGAAGTCAGTATATCCGCACAAGAGAAATTGAAAAAGAAGTTTGAGGCAGAAAGAAAGGCCTGGGCGGATGAAAAGACCGCTTTACTCAACCGGGCTGAACAAGCGGAGGCCACTCTTGCAGAAACAACCGCCGAGCTATCCGGCTTAAAACGCCACATATCTCAGATGGTCTCAGCAATCTTTGGTAAGTTATTCTGCAAGTGTTAGCTAGCTTGAATCTTTTTCAACAAACATCTCAATTGTCCTCAGCTCACCTGACCTTGTAATGCAGGCTCCAGGAGTGCCAATCTCAACCAGAACATCCTGACAAAACTGAAGGCCGTTTATACCCTGGTGGAACAACTCTACACCGGGTCACAATGCGCCTTAGCCGTCGTGGCTCTGTCAAATGAAGTTCCCACTCATCTGGCGGATGAGCTAAGGCAGCTTGCCGTGCTACCTCAACGTTTCCAGGAATTGAGACGAGCTTCTGCGAGAGCCGGAGCCATAGCTGCTTTAAGCCGGGCCAAGGCGTGGCTACCGGAGCTAGACCCGGCCGACATCGCCCTTGGGTGTCCAGTTTGAAGGAGGACGGCACCCCATTTGACCAGCAGGATTTTGCCGCTTGCGTGAAGGACGTACGTCTTGTGGCCACTCTGATCGGTAATGATACGGATCTTAGCAAATATCAACCGGGTTATGACGCCGATAATCAGAGAATTCCAACACCACAATATGAGGCAATCAGTCTGATCCCTCCCCCTCGTAAGCATTCTTTCGCCCCTGAAGTTGATCCGGCCGGGTTAATTGATGATGAAGCTGAATTTGAAGCCTTGAGTGGCATTGACTGGAAATCATCAACTTTCCAGGACAGGGAAACAGCCGGAGGAGTGGAAAGGGATGAACCGGAAGCGTCAGCCCAACAACACCTTTGACTCCTCAGGCGGCTCATATTTATGTCTTGATAAAAACAATGCTTCACTATTCGGACTCGGGGAGTCATGTAATAGAGTAGGAAAACACTTATTTTTGTCGTGCCATCGCGCACCTGTGTGGCGCTCAACACTGTTTGAGCCGCCATCTTATATTCCCCTGTTTTATGCTGATCCTCTTCTTCCTTATGTTTAAAGGGCTGCCTTTAACTGTCCTGCATAGAGAACCAATTACAAGTCCCTTGGCGGCTTACCGCATAGAGGGTCATATATTTTACATATAACCCGGAGTCAAAATCATAAAAAGCCCATTCTCAATTATATCTTCGAAACAACCACAACAGCATACCTGTGACCCTTCGATTATACTTCCGGTTTATGTGACCCGAACAATGAGGGTGAGAACCCAACTCTGTAATACGATGTCTATTATATGCGATCATCTTTATTGATCAAGGTTAAGCTGGTGGAATAGGAACCACCCTTAAACACTTTAGACATGATCAGAAGAACTTCAAATGGAATCCAAACATTGTTTACAAGAAAAAACTTCAAAAAACTTAGAGGCTTCTGATTCGAATACGACCAGAAAACCATCCCAAAGGGGTTAAGCTAAGATTCGAATACGATCATATAGCCCCCAACGGCTTTGGCGATGCCGATCAAGAGGGTACCGACAGCTATGTTCTCTTTGGTTCGAATACGACCTATGTTTGAACATGAAGCCCCCAAATGACCTTGAGAGTTGTTTATCGACGCTGATTCGAATACGATCCACGTCGGTTCTCAAAGGGGGTTGAGCTATGGTTCAAATATGACCAAGAAACTCCCCAATGAGCTCGGCAGTGTGCCGATCAAAAGGGTATCGACAGCTATGTTCTCTTTGGTTCGAATACGACCTATGTTTGAACAGGAAGCCCCCTAGTGATCATAATTTTTAGCGGCTAGATTCGAATACGATCGTAAGCCGGATCAGCCCCCGAGTGACCATGTGAGATCATAATGGAAATAACAATGACACATTTACCTTTGAGGGGAAAAAGGACAGAGGTCCTGCTTTATTATTTATCATAATATATACATTGTCACGGAAGTATGTATATTATGAGAGCCGGTGGCTCAAGTGTAATAAGGCCGAAGCTGAGCTATATTCCACGGCCGGCGGGTCTCCTCCTCCGACTTACGTGAATCTTTGTGCTCTCGAACATCGATGAGGTAGTATGACCCGTTGTGCAAGTTCTTGCTGACCACAAAGGGCCCTTCCCAAGGTGGGGATAACTTGTGTGCATCTGTTTGATCCTGGATGAGCCGGAGCACCAAGTCACCTTCCTGAAAGGTTCTGGACTTAACCCGACGGCTGTGATAGCGGCGCAGGTCTTGTTGGTAAATCGTCGAGCGAGCTGCTGCTATATCACGCTGTTCATCCAACAAGTCAAGAGCATCCTGACGCGCTTGTTCATTGTCCGTCTCAAAATAAGCCGCCACACGAGGCGAGTCATGACGGATGTCGCTAGGGAGAACCGCCTCGGCTCCGTAAACCATGAAGAAAGGCGTATAACCCGTAGACCTATTAGGAGTAGTATTGATGCTCCATATCACAGAGGGTAACTCCTCCACCCAACAACCCGGCGTCCGCTGCAAAGGGACTAAAAGTCGGGGCTTGATGCCTTTCAAGATTTCCTGATTGGCTCTCTCAGCTTGACCATTGGATTGGGGGTGAGCCACTGATGAAACATCAAGTCGAATATGCTCTCGTTGACAAAATTCTTCCATGGCGCCTTTAGACAGATTGGTACCATTGTCAGTTATAATGCTGTGTGGAAAACCAAAGCGAAATATCACCTTTTTCATGAACTGAACCGCCGTGGCTGCATCACACTTACTAACTGGCTCTGCCTCAACCCACTTTGTGAACTTGTCAACCGCCACCAAGAGGTGGGTCTTCTTATCCTTGGACCTTTTGAAAGGTCCAACCATATCAAGCCCCAGACTGCAAACGGCCAAGTGATTGGAATCATCCTCAACTCTTGAGCCGGCACATGAGCACGTCTTGAGAACTTCTGACAACCGTCACATTTACTGACTAAGTCCTCTGCATCAGCATGAGCCATCAGCCAATAAAAACCGTGACGAAAAGCTTTGGCCACAAGGGATTTTGAGCCGGCATGATGGCCACAATCCCCCTCGTGAATCTCTCGTAAAATTTCTTGCCCTTCCTCAGGGGAAACACAACGCTGAAAAGCCCCAGTGACACTGCGATGATGCAACTCGCCATTGGCAATTATCATTGACTTAGACCGCCGGGTTATTTGTCTGGCCAAAATTTCATCCTCAGGCAATTCTCCCCGGGTCATGTAAGCCAAGTATGGCACTGTCCAATCTGGGATAACATGAAGAGCCGCCACCAACTGTGCTTCAGGGTCTGGAACAGCCAAGTCTTCCTCTGTAGGTAACTTGACAGAAGGGTTATGCAGAATATCCAAGAAAGTATTAGGCGGCACCGGCTTTCGCTGAGAGCCCAGCCGGCTTAAGGCATCAGCCGCCTCATTCTTTCTGCGGTCAATGTGGTCTACTTGGTAACCCTGAAAATGTCCGGCAATGGCATCAACTTCACGGCGATAAGCCGCCCTTAGGGGGTCCTTGGAATCCCACTTGCCTGATACTTGTTGGGCCACCAAATCTAAGTCGCCAAAGCACCTTACCCGGCTTAAGCTCATCTCCTTAGCCATCCGAAGACCATGGAGCAAGGCCTCGTACTCAGCTACATTGTTAGTACAGGGAAACATCAACCGTAGTACATAACAAAATTTGTCACCTCGAGGGGAAGCTAACACGACTCCAGCCCCCGAGCCCTCCAATTGCCTGGACCCGTCAAAGTGAATAGTCCAGCATGTGTTATCCGGTTTCTCTTCAGGCATCTGCAGCTCTGTCCAATCGTTGATGAAATCTACCAGTGCTTGTGATTTGATAGCCGTGCGTGGCACATACTTTAGACCATGAGGCCCAAGTTCAATGGCCCACTTAGCGACTCTTCCTGTGGCTTCTCTGTTTTGGATGATATCTCCTAAAGGAGCAGAACTAACCACAGTGATAGTGTGGCCCTAGAAATATTGCTTAAGCTTCCGGCTTGCCATGAATACCCCATAAACAAGCTTCTGCCAATGTGGATACCGTTGCTTAGACTCAATAAGTACTTCGCTGACGTAGTAAACCGGCCGCTGAACCGGATGTTCCTTACCCGCCTCCTTGCGCTCCACCACGATGGCCACACTGACAGCTCGTGTGTTAGCGACTACATACAATAATAAGGGCTCCTTATCAACAGGAGCAGCAAGAACTAGCGGTTCAGCTAACTGTCTTTTCAAATCCTCAAAGGCGGTGTTGGCAGCATCACTCCAGACAAAATCATCTGTTTTCTTCATCATCTGATACAGCGGTATGGCCTTTTCACCCAACCGGCTTATAAATCGACTTAAAGCAGCGATCTGACCCGCCAGACGCTGGACGTCATTTATACACGCCGGCTTAGCCAGAGAGGTGATTGCCTTGATCTTCTCCGGGTTAGCTTCAATGCCTCTATGAGAAATCAGAAAACCCAAGAGCTTGCCTGCAGGAACACCAAAGACACACTTGGCCGGGTTAAGCATCATCTTATAGACCCGGAGATTACCAAAGGTCTCCCTCAGATCGTCTATCAAGGTCTCCTTCTCTCTGGATTTTACCACAATATCATCCACATAGGCATGAACGTTGCGCCCAATCTGATTATGAAGAAAATTCTGTACGCACCGCTAGTAAGTCGCCTGGGCGCTCTTGAGCCCAAACGGCATAGACACATAACAGAAGGCTCCAAAAGGGGTAATGAACGCCGTCTTCTCTTGGTCCTTAACTGCCATTTTGATCTGATGGTATCCAGAGTAAGCATCCAAAAAACTTAAACGCTCACAACCCGCCGTAGCATCAATAATTTGATCAATACGGGGGAGAGCAAAAGGATCAACCGGACAAGCCTTGTTTAAATCCGTATAATCCACACACATACGCCAGGTGTCGTTCTTCTTGAGCACGAGCACCGGGTTAGCTAGCCATTCTGGATGAAAGAGTTCAACGATGAACCCTGCCGCCAAGAGCCGGGCTACTTCCTCACCAATGGCTTTCCACCTCTCCTCATTAAACCGCCGGAGAAATTTCTTGATTGGCTTAAATTTTGGATCAATATTAAGAGTGTGCTCAGCGAGTTCTCTCGGTACACCCGGCATGTCAGAAGGTTTCCATGCAAAGATGTCCCGGTTCTCACGGATGAACTCGATGAGCGCGCTTTCCTATTTAGGATCCAGATTGGCACTGATGCTGAACTGCTTAGATGAGTCGCCTGGCACAAAGTCAATAATCTTAGTCTCATCGGCCGACTTAAATTTCATTACCGGCTCATGCTCTGTGGTCGGTTTTTTCAAAGACGTCATATCTGCCGGGTCAACATTATCCTTGTAAAACTTTAATTCCTCTGTCGCACAAACAGATTCAGCGTAAGCAGCGTCACCTTCCTCGCACTCCAAGGCTATCTTTTGGCTGCCATGAACCATAATGGTCCCATTGTGACCCGGCATCTTGAGCTGCAAATATACGTAACACGGTCGTGCCATGAACTTGGCGTAAGCCGGCCGCCCAAATAAAGCATGGTACGGGCTTCTTATTTTGACCACCTCAAAAGTCAGTTTTTCTGCCCTGTAGTTGTACTCATCTCCAAAGGCTACTTCCAGCTCGATCTTACCAACTGGATAGGCTGACTTACCGGGCACCACACCATGGAAAACAGTATTGGACTGGTTGAGGTTTTTATCAGTTAATCCCATACGACGGAAGGTCTCATAATAGAGGATGTTGATGTTACTACCTCCGTCCATGAGTACCTTAGTGAATTTATACCCACCAACTTGAGGAGCCACCACCAAGGCCAGGTGACCTGGATTATCAACCTGGGGAGGGTGATCTTCCCTACTCCATACAACCGGCTGCTCAGACCATCGCAAGTAACGTGGAACTTCCGGTTCAACAGCGTTCACAGCCCTCTTATGAAGCTTCTGGTCTCGCTTGCACAAACTGGTAGTAAACACATGATACTGCCCACTGTTGAGCTGCTTTGGATGGGTCTGGTATCCCCCTGCTGCTGCTGCTGATTACCCTGGCCAGATTGCTGGTTAAAACCACCTTGATTACCTTGAGGATTCTGAAAATTGGAATTTGAACCGCCGCCCGGGCCATGAAAGCCACCGCCACCTGAGCCACCGCCACCTGAGCCGCCGCCCTGCCCATTGTTACTGTTGAACATGTTGGAATTCTTGAAAGCATTCATGATCGCGCAGTCTTTCCATAGATGAGTGGACGGCTTCTCCCTAGAGCCATGCCTTGGGCAAGGCTCATTTAACAACTGCTCAAGCGTCGGGCCTGACCCGCTAGACCGGGGAGGCTGTCTCCCCTTATGTCGGTGATTGTTACCCTGCGTATTGGTGTTGGCCACAAACTCCATACCATCATCAGCCTTACGCTTATTACCTCCCTGACTCGCCGGGTTATGCTGAGGGCCCTTGCCGTTGCCATTCTTCTTTCCCTTCCCTGTCTTTTCCTCATCAGACGCGGGATCCTTGGTACTATCAGAGTCGGCGTACTTGACCAGAGCTGCCATCAGCGTACCCATATCGCTGCAATCGCGCATGAGCCGCCCAAGCTTCATCTTCAGGGGCGCAAAACGACAATTTTGCTCCAACATTAAGACCGCAGAGCCGGCATCCATCTTATCAGACGAATGTATTATTTCCTTGACCCGACGTACCCAATGGGTTGTAGACTCGCCTTCTTGCTGCTTGCAGTTAGTCAAATCCACAATTGACATAGATTGCCTACATGTATCTTTGAAGTTTTGGATGAACCGGGCTTTCAGCTCTGCCCATGACCCGATGGAATTAGGTGGCAGTCCCTTCAACCAAGTGCGGGCAGTCCCATCCAACATCATGGTGAAGTATTTGGCCATTGCCGCTTCGCTGACCTCCAGCAACTCCATACCCATATCGTAGCTTTCAATCCATGCTCCGAGCTGTAAATCAGCCGTGTAATTAGGTACCTTCCTAGGTCCTTTGAAATCCTTGGGCAGACGTTCCTTACGGAGAGCCGGCACCAGACAAGGGACACCTCCGGTCCTCGTAGCTATGCCTGCCTCGATAGAAGCCGTCGGATAAACCAGGAAGGGTTGGTAAGCTGTCAGCTGAGCCGCCTGCTCCGCCTCTTGACGTGCTCTGTCTTGGTCTACCGCGTTAAAGGCTCCATTATGCGCCGGGCCATGGCCAGCTGGCAAGTCACGGCACCGGACGTTGCTTGAGCCGGCCGCTGAAACCATGTGTCTGCTATAACTTGGGCTCCGGCTTGGACGAGGGGTTGAATGAATCCTGTCCCGGCTATATGAATATGCCTCCTGTTGTGCCAAAGCCGTCTGAAGAAGTTCTCTGACCCTGCGGGTTTCGACCGCCGTTGGTGAGTCACCCTCGACTGGGAGAGCCACCAGTCGCGCCGCTGCAGCGATCATGTTTTCCAACGGATTGGAATAATGACCCGGTGGTATTGGCACGTATTGAGGTGGGACAGTATTCACACGGGGAGGCCCCATCACTTGCGGCTGAACCGGCGTTCCAGCCCCGGGTGCCGTGATTTCTGGCGGGTTACTGGGCCCTGCACCGGGCGTGTTGAAGAGGTTTCGAGGATCATAAACCGGAGGGAGCCGAGATTGAGCCTTCTGATGCCTCCTTCTCATGACCTCATTGGATGCGTTCTGATCCATCGTGAGCCGGAAAGACTGCGCCTGAATCAGTTGAGTCTGGGCGTCCAGAGCCGCCCGTTCTGCAGCCATCCTGATTCCTTCCACTGCCAGATCTTCGTTGGCTCGTGCTATATCCAGCTTTAACTGTGCCACCTCCGCATCATGTTGAGCTTGATCCGCTGGGACGACCGTGGCGGTTAGCAGGACAGTCATCTTATCCGTGAGATCCATCAGCACCTGAGCCGGCGAGTGCACAGGGCCTCCTGCCCCAGCGGCGGAGTTTTGAACAGGTTGCGTGCTGGCCATGAAGATTCCAACCCGGCTTGGCGGCTCAAAAGGGTCCGGAATACTGTCGCCATCGGAACAACCCCCGAGCCTGCCGTCTCGAAGTCGATACAACGAGTCCGTCTCACCTGTGGATGATTCATCATCAGAGCAGATGGCCGTCTCCTCGCTAGATCTAGATCCTTCAGAGGGTCCTCCGTGGATGCATCCCATGAAAGCACGCTTCAAGGCGGGCAGGGTCCAGGCGGGTCTCGCACGCTGAGCCGTCTCGATGAGGTCGGTGCAGATGTCCGGCTCAGGGCCCGGCTTGCCGATCTTGCCAATGAAAATGTGGATTCCGCCGATGGGGACCCGGTACCCGTACTCGATTGAGCCGGCATCGGGGCCCCAGCCTGCGTCGTTGATGTAGAGCTTGCCGGGACAACTCTTGGTCATCCAGCCCACAGCGTATCCCTTGAGTTCTTGAAGGGCTTGAGCCCTTCGAAGGTGCCCTTCAAGAACTCAAATCCACCGTGTGCTGGCCCCACGGTGGGCGCCAACTGTCGTGGAATAGTCACGGCAGATGCCCTTGTGAAAGGACTTAGTCGTGGAGCCATCGCAACTAGGAAGCTTAAAGGGGTTAAAGCGGGACAAAGGACACGAGGGTTATACTGGTTCGGCCCCTTACGGTGAAGGTAAAAGCCTACTCCAGTTGAGGTGGAATTACTAGGGTTTCGATGACCAGGGAGCAAATCCGCTATGCCTGGCTACCGATTTGATGTTATCTCCCTTAAGCCGCCGGCGGGTCATCCCCTTATATACACGGGTTGACGCCCCGCGGCCTACAGAGTCCCGGCCGGCTTATAAACAGTATCCGGCTCGGTAACTAGTTAATCTTGCCTTACAACACAAGTCACGCCATTACGACGGTTTATCACTACGGACCTTAAGTCGCCTACGGGCTTTAGGCCCTTTATTGAACCGCCATCTTCAAGCTTGATATTGGGCTTCATATAATGAATTGCTATAGCGTAACCCGGCCCCTCCTGGGCGGGTTACACCAGTAGTTATATCCCCAACAAGATTGATCTTTCTTGCAATGGGAGAAGTGCTTAGCTTTGGGTTCAATCTTGCGGTGTCCTTTCCCAGTGACAACAGGGGCAGCAAGGCACGTATTGTATTGTTGCCATCGAGGATAGCAAGATGGGGTTTATATCATATTGCATGAGTTTATCCCTCTACATCATGTCATTTTACTTAAAGCGTTACTCTCTTCTTATGAACTTAATACTCTAGATGCATGCTGGATAGTGGTCGATGTGTGGAGTAATAGTAGTAGATGCAGGCAGGAGTCGGTCTACTTGTCACGGACGTGATGCCTATATACATGATCATACCTAGATATTCTCATAACTATGCTCAATTCTATCGATTGCTCAACAGTAATTTGTTCACCCACCATAATACTTATGCTCTTGAGAGAAGCAACAAGTGAAACCTATGGCCCCCGGGTCTATTTTCCATCATATTAATCTTCCAACACTTAGCTATTTTTATTGCCTATTATTTTACTTTGCATCTCTATTATAAAAATACCAAAAATATTATCTTATCATATTTATCAGATCTCACTTTCGTAAGTGACTGTGAAGGAATTGACAACCCCTTTATTGCGTTGGTTGCGAGGTTTTTATTTGTTTGTGTAGGTGCGAGGCTCTTGGGCGTGGCCTCCTACTGGATTGATACCTTGGTTTTCAAAAACTAAGAGAAATACTTACGCTACTTTGCTGCATCACCCTTTTCCTCTTCAAGGGAAAAACCAACGCAGTGCTCAAGAGGTAGCAAGAAGGATTTCTGGCGCCGTTGCCAGGGAATGTACGCAAAAGTCAACATACCAAGTACCCATCACAAACTCTTATCCCTCGCATTACATTATTTGCCATTTGCCTCTCGTTTTCCTCTCCCCCACTTCACCCTTGCCGTTTTATTCGCCCTCTCTTTTCCGTTCGCCTCCTTTTCGCTTGCTTCTTGTTTGCTCGTATGTTGGATTGCTTGCTTGTCACGTTGGCTCAAGATAATACTAAATTGTGTGACTTTACCAATACCAACAACAATGGTTTTCTTAGCACTCCGATTGCTCCTCTTACCGATACTGAATCTTGTGAAATCAATACTGCTTTATTGAATCTTGTCATGAAAGATCAATTCGCCGACCTTCCTAGTGAAGATGCCGCTACCCATCTAAATAGCTTCGTCGATTTGTGTGATAAGAAAAAGAAGAAAGATGTGGGCAATGATATTGTTAAATTGAACCTATTTCCTTTTTTGCTTAGAGATCGTGCTAAGGCTTGGTTTTCATCTTTGCCTAAAAATAGTATTGATTCTTGGAATAAGTGCAAAGATGCTTTTATCTCTAAGTATTTTCCTCCCGCTAAGATCATCTCTCTTACAAACGATATTATGAATTTTAAGCAACTTGATCATGAACTTGTTGCACAAGCTTGGGAAAGGATGAAATTAATGATACGTAATTGCCCTACACATGGTTTGAATTTGTGGATGATTATACAAAAAATTTATGCCGGATTGAATTTTGCTTCTAGAAATCTTTTAGATTCGGCCACGGGAGGCACTTTTATGGAAATCACTTCAGATGAAGCTACTAAACTCCTAGATAATATTATGGTTAATTATTATCAATGGCACACTGAAATATCTACTAATAAAAAAGTGCATGCGATAGAAGAAATTAATGTTTTGAGTGGAAAGATGGATGAACTTATGAAATTATTTGCTACTAAGAGTGTTTATTCTGATCCTAATGATATGCCTTTGTCTACTTTGATTGAGAATAATAATGAATCTATGGATGTGAATTTTGTTGGTAGGAATAATTTTGGTAACAACGCATATAGAGGAAACTTTAATTCTAGGCCATATCCTAGTAATTCCTCTAATAATTATGGTAATTCCTACAATAACTCTTATGGAAATTTTAATAAGATGCCCTCTGAATTTGAGACTAGTGTTAAAGAATTTATGAATTCACAAAAGAATTTTAATGCTTTGCTTGAAGAAAAGCTGCCTAAGATTGATGAATTGGCTAGGAACATAGATAGAATTTCCCTTGATGTTGATTCTTTGAAACTTAGATCTATTCCACCTAAGCATGATATCAATGAGTCTCTCAAAGCCATGAGAATTTCATTGATGAGTGCAAAGAAAGAACCGCTAGGATGCGTGCTAAGAAAGATTGCTTTGTGAAGGCGTGTTCTTCTAGTTTCTATGAAAATAAAGATGAAGATATAAAAGTTATTGATGTGTCCCCTATTAAATCTTTGTTTTGCAATATGAATCTTGATAATGATGGGACTGAATATGAGTCACCTTTACCTAGAAGGCGTTCCAAAAATTCGGAGTTTTTAGATCTTGATGCTAAAATTGATAAAAGTAAGATTGAAGAAGTTAAAACTTTAGATATCAATGAACCCACTATTTTGGATTTCAAGGAATTTAATTATGATAATTGCTCTTTGATAGATTGTATTTCCTTGTTGCATCCGTACTAAATTCTCCTCATGCTTATAGCCAAAATAAAGCTTTTACCAAACATATCGTTGATGCTTTGATGCAATCTTATGAAGAAAAAATTGAGTTGGAAGTTTCTATCCCTAGAAAAATTTATGATGAGTGGGAACCTACTATTAAAATTAAAATTAAAGATCATGAATGCTATGCTTTGTGTGATTTGGGTGCTAGTGTTTCCACGATCCAAAACTTTGTGTGATTTGTTAGGTTTCCGCGAATTTGATGATTGCTCTTTAAACTTGCACCTTGCGGATTCCACCATTAAGAAACCTTTGGGAAAAATTAATGACGTTCTTATTGATGAAAATAGGAACTATGTGCCCGTAGATTTTATCGTTCTTGACATAGATTGCAATCCTTCATGTCCTATTATTCTTGGTAGACCTTTCCTTAGAACGATTGGTGCAATTATTGATATGAAGGAAGGGAATATTAGATTGCAATTTTCCTTAAAGAAAGGCATGGAACACTTTCCTACAAAGAAAATTAAACTACCATATGAATCTATTATGAGAGCCACTTATGGATTGCCTACCAAAGATGGCAACACCTAGATCTATCCTTGCTTTTATGCCTAGCTAGGGGCGTTAAACGATAGCGCTTGTTGGGAGGCAACCCAATTTTATTTTAGTTTTTTTTTTGCTTTTTGCTTCTGTTTAGGAATAAATATTTGATCTAGCCTCTGGTTAGATTTGTTTTTATGTTTTACTTAGTGTTTGTGCCAATTTTAACCTATAGGAACTTCTTGGATGTTAGTTATTTGATCTTGCTGAAAATTCCAGAAACTTTCTGTTCACGAAAACAATGTTAAAAATCACCAGAACGTGATAAAATATTGATTACAATTGCAGAAGATCAATAAACAAATTTTCTAGGTCTTCCTATTTTGGTAGATTTTTTGGAGTTCCAGAAGTTTGCGTTAGTTACAGATTACTACAGACTGTTCTGTTTTTGACAGATTCTGTTTTTCGTGTGTTGTTTGCTTATTTTGATGAATCTATGGCTAGAAAAATAGTTTATAAACCATAGAGAAGTTGTAATACAGTAGGTTTAACACCAATATAAATAAAGAATGAGTTCATTACAGTACCTTGAAGTGGTGTTTTGTTTTCTTTCACTAACGGAGCTCGCGAGATTTTCTGCTAAGTTTTGTGTTGTGAAGTTTTCAAGTTTTGGGTAAAAGATTTGATGGATTATGGAACAAGGAGTGGCAAGAGGCTAAGCTTGGGGATACCCATGGCACCCCAAGATAATCTAAGGACACCTAAAAGCCAAATCTTGGCGATGCCCCGGAAGGCATCCCCTCTTTCGTCTACTTCCATCGGTAACTTTACTTGGAGCTATACTTTTATTCACCACATGATATGTGTTTTGCTTGGAGCGTCTTGTATGATTTGAGTCTTTGTTTTTTTAGTTTACCACAATCATCCTTGCTGTACACACCTTTTGAGAGAGACACACATAAATTGGAATTTATTAGAATACTCTATGTGCTTCACTTATATTTTTGAGCTATATAGTTTCGCTCTAGTGCTTCACTTATATCTTTTAGAGCACGGTGGTGGATTTGTTTTATAGAAACTATTGTTCTCTCATGCTTCACTTATATTATTTTGAGAGTCTTAAAAACAGCATGGCAATTTGCTTTAATTATAATATAATGAGAAATTTGATGCTTGATAATTGTTTTGAGATATAAAGGTGATAATATCATGGTTGTGCTAGTTGAGTAATTGTGGAATTGAAAAATACTTGTGTTGGAGTTTGTGATTCCCGTAGCATGCACGTATGGTGAACCGTTATGTAACGAAGTCGGAGCATGAGGTATTTGTTGATTGTCATCCTTTGTGTGGCGGTCGGGATCGCGCGATGGTTAACTCCTACCAACCCTTCCCCTAGGAGCATGCGTAGTAGTACTTTGCTTTGAGGGCTAATAAATTTTTGCAATAAGTATATGAGTTCTTTATGACTAATGTGAGTCCATGGATTATACGCACACCTACCTTTCCGCAATTTTCTAGCCTCTTCGGTACCGTGCATTGCCCTTTCTCACCTTGAGAGTTGGTGCAAACTTCGCCGGTGCATCCAAACCCCGTGATATGATACGCTCTATCACACATAAACCTCCTTATATCTTCCTCAAAACAGCCACCATACCTACCTATTATGGCATTTCCATAGCCATTCCGAGATATATTGCCATGCAACTTTCCACCGTTTCGTTTATCATGACACGCTCCATCATTGACATATTGCTTTGCATGATCATGTAGTTGACATTGTATTTGTGGCAAAGCCACCGTTCATAATTCTTTCATACATGTCGCTCTTGATTCATTGCATATCCTGGTACTCTGCCGGAGGCATCCACATAGTCATATTTTCTTCTAAGTATTGAGTTGTAATTCATGAGTTGTAAGTAAATAAAAGTGTGATGATCATCATTTTTAGAGCATTGTCCCAAGTGAGGAAAGGATGATGGAGACTATGATTCCCCCACAAGTCGGGATGAGACTCCGGACTAAAAACAAAGAGCCCATAAAAAAGAGAGAAAAGGCCCCAAAAAAGAGAGAAAAAGAGAGAAGGGACAATGTTACTATCCTTTTACCACACTTGTGCTTCAAAGTAGCACCGTGATCTTCATGATAGAGAGTCTCTCATTTTGTCACTTTCATATACTAGTGGGAAATTTCATTATAGAACTTGGCTTGTATATTCCAATGATGGGCTTCCTCAAATGCCCGAGGTCTTCGTGAGCAAGCAAGTTGGATGCACACCCACTTAGTTTCTTTTGTTTGAGCTTTCATACACTTATAGCTCTAAGTGCATCCGTTGCATGGCAATCCCTACTCCTTGCTTTGACATCAATTGACGGGCATCTCCATAGCCCGTTGATTAGCCTCGTTGATGTGAGACTTTCTCCTTTTTTGTCTTCCCACATAACCCCTATCATTATACCTTATTCCACCATAGTGCTATATCCATGGCATGCGCTCATGTATTGCGTAAAAGTGAAAGGCTGAAGCGCGTTAAAAAGTATGAACCAATTGCTTGGTAAAACCGGGGTTGTACATGATATGAATATTTTGTGTGGGGAAGATGGAGCATAGCCAGACTATATGATTTTGTAGGGATAACTTGCTTTGGCTATGTTATTTTGATAAGACATAATTGCTTGGTTAACATGCTTGAAGTATTATTGTTTTTATGTCAACATCAAACTTTTATCTTGAATCATATCAAATCTGAACATTCGTGCCACAATAAGAAGAATTACATTGAAATTATGCTAAGTAGCATTCCACATCAAAAATTCTGTTTTTACCATTTACCTACTCGAGGACGAGCAGGAATTAAGCTTGGGGTTGCTTGATACGTCTCCAATGTATCTATAATTTTTGATTGTTCCATGCTATATTATATTCTGTTTTGAACGTTTAAGGGCTTTATTATACACTTTTATATTATTTTTTGGGACTAACCTATTAACAGGAGGCCCAACCCAAATTGCTATTTTTTTGCCTATTTCAGAGTTTCGCAGAAAAATAATATCAAACGGAGTCCAAACGGAATGAAACCTTCGGGAGCGTGATTTTTGGAACGAACGTGATCCAGAGGACTTGGACCCTACGTCAAGAAAGCAACCAGGAGGGCACGAGATAGGGGGGTGCGCCTACCCCCCCGGGCGCGCCCTCCACCCTCGTGGGGCCCATGTTGCTCCACCGACGTACTTCTTCCTCCTATATATACCTACGTACCCCCAAACCAACAGAGGTATCCACGAAAACCTAATTCCACCGCCGCAACCTTCTGTACCCGTGAGATCCCATCTTGGGGCCTTTTCCGGCGTCCTGCCGGAGGGGGCATTGATCACGGAGGGCTTCTACATCAACACCATAGCCCCTCCGATGATGTGTGAGTAGTTTACCTCAGACCTTTGGGTCCATAGTTATTAGCTAGATGGCTTCTTCTCTCTCTTTGGATCTCAATACAAAGTTCTCCATGATTCTCGTGGAGATCTATTCGATGTAATCTTCTTTTGCGGTGTGTTTGTTGAGACCCATGAATTGGGGGTTTATGATCAAGTTTATCTATGAACAATATTTGAATCTTCTCTGAATTCTTTTATGTATGATTGGTTATCTTTGCAAGTCTCTTCGAATTATCAGTTTGTTGGCCTACTAGATTGATCTTTCTTGCAATGGGAGAAGTGCTTAGCTTTGGGTTCAATCTTGCGGTGTCCTTTCCCAGTGACAGCAGGGGTAGCAAGGCACGTATTGTATTGTTGCCATCGAGGATAACAAGATGGGGTTTATATCATATTGCATGAGTTTATCCCTCTACATCATGTCATCTTACTTAAAGCGTTACTCTGTTCTTATGAACTTAATACTCTAGATGCATGCTGGATAGCGGTCGATGTGTGGAGTAATAGTAGTAGATGCAGGCAGGAGTCGGTCTACTTGTCACGGACGTGATGCCTATATACATGATCATACCTAGATATTCTCATAACTATGCTCAATTCTATCAATTGCTCAACAGTAATTTGTTCACCCACCGGAATACTTATGCTTTTGAGAGAAGCCACTAGTGAAACCTATGGGCCCCGGGTCTATTTTCCATCATATTAATCTTCCAACACTTAGCTATTTTTATTGCCTTTTATTTTACTTTGCATCTGTTATAAAAATACCAAAAATATTATCTTATCATATCTATCAGATCTCACTTTCGTAAGTGACCGTGAAGGGATTGACAACCCCTTTATTGTGTTGGTTGCGAGGTTTTTATTTGTTTGTGTAGGTGCGAGGGACTTGGGCATGGCCTCCTACTGGATTGATACCTTGGTTCTCAAAAACTGAGGGAAATACTTACGCTACTTTGCTGCATCACCCTTTCCTCTTCATGGGAAAACCAACGCAGTGCTCAAGAGGTAGCATGTCGTCTCAACGGATTTAGACGGTGCCCTATTTAAAGTGAATGCGGCAGTCTCTAAAGCATAACCCCAAAATGATAGTGGTACATCGGTAAGAGACATCATAGATCGCACCATATCCAATAGAGTGCGATTACGACGTTCGGACACACCATTACGCTGAGGTGCTCCAGGCGGCGTGAGTTGTGAAACAATTCCACATTTCCTTAAGTTCGTGCCAAACTCGTGACTCAAATATTCTCCTCCACGATCTGATCGTAAGAACTTTATTTTCCTGTCACATTGATTCTCTACCTCACCCTGAAATTCCTTGAACTTTTCAAAGGTCTCAGACTTGTGTTTCATTAAGTAGACATACCCATATCTACTTAAGTCATCAGTGAGGGTGAGAGCATAACGATAGCCACCGCGAGCCTCAACGCTCATTGGACCGCATACATTAGTATGTAATATTTCCAACAAGTTGGTTGCTCGCTCCATTGTTCCAGAGAACGGAGTCTTGTTCATTTTGCCCATGAGGCATGGTTCGCACGTGTCAAATGATTCATAATCAAGAGACTCCAAAAGTCCATCTGCGTGGAGTTTCCTCATGCGTTTGACACCAATATGGCCAAGGCGGCAGTGCCACAAATATGTGGGACTATCATTATCAACCTTACATCTCTTGGCATTCACAGTATGAATATGTGTAACATCACGTTCGAGATTCAATAAAAATAACCCATTGACGGGCATGACCATAAAACATATCTCTCATATAAATAGAACAACCATTATTCTCGGATTTAAGTGAGTAGCCATCTCGCATCAAACGATATCTTGATACAATGTTCATGCTCAAAGCTGGTACTAAATAACAATTATTGAGGTTTAAAACTAATCCCGAGGGTAGATGTAGAGGTAGCGTGTCGACGGCGACCACATCGACCTTGGAACCATTCCCGACGCGCATCGTCACCTCGTCCTTCGCCTGTCTCCGCTTATTCCGCAGCTCCTGTTTTGAGTTACAAATGTGAGCAACCGCACCGGTATCAAATAACCACGAGCTACTACGAGCGCTGGTAAGGTACACATCAATAACATGTATATCATATATACCTTTGGCGTTGCCGGCCTACCTATCCGCTAAGTACTTGGGGCAGTTCCGCTTCTAGTGACCATTTCCCTTGCAATAAAAGCACTCAGTCTCAGGCTTGGGTCCATTCTTTGGCTTCTTCCCGGCAACTGACTTACCGGGTGCGGCAACTCCCTTGCCATCCTTCTTGAAGTTTTTCTTACCCTTGCCTTTCTTGAAACTAGTGGTCTTATTCACCATCAACACTTGATGTTCCTTTTTGATCTCCACCTCCGCTGATTTAAGCATCGAATATATCTCAGGAATGGACTTCTCCATCCCTTGCATATTGTAGTTCATCACAAAGCTCTTGTAGCTAGGTGGAAGTGACTGGAGGATTCTGTCAATGACCGAGTCATCTTGAAGGTTAACTCCCAGATGAGACAAGCAGTTGTGCAACACAGACATTTTGAGTATATGCTCGCTGACAACTGTTTTCCTCCATCTTACAACTGTAGAACTTGTCGGAGACTCCATATCTCTCGACCCGGGCATGAGCTTGGAAAACCATTTTCAGCTCTTGGAACATCTCATATGCTCCGTGCTGCTCAAAACGCTTTTGGAGCCCCGATTCTAAGTTGTAAAGCATGCCGCACTGAACCAGGGAGTAATCATTACTACGCGACTGCCAGGCGTTCATAACGTCTTGAGTTGCTGGAAAGATTGGTGCATCACCTAGCGGTGCTTCAAGGACATATGCTTTCTTGGAAGCTATGAGGATGATCCTCAAGTTACGGACCCAGTCCGTATAGTTGCTTCCATCGTCTTTCAGCTTGGTTTTCTCTAGGAACGCGTTGAAGTTGAGGGCAACATTAGCGTGGGCCATTGGATGTACAGGATATATTGTAAAGACAATTTTGGACTAAGTTCATGATAATTAAGTTCATCTAATCAAATTATTTAATGAACTCCCACTCAGATAGACATCCCTCTAGTCATCTAAGTGATACATGATCCAAATCGACTAGGTCGTGTCCGATCATCACGTGAGACGGACTAGTCATCAATGGTGAACATCTCCATGTTGATCGCATCTACTATACGACTCATGTTCGAACTTTCGGTCTCTCATGTTCCGACGCCATGTCAGTACATGCTAGGCTCGTCAAGTCAACCTAAGTGTTTCGCATGTGTAAATCTGGCTTACACCCGTTGTATGCGAATGTTAGAATCTATCACACCCGATCATCACGTGGTGCTTCGAAACAACGAACCTTCGCAACGGTGCACAGTTAGGGGGAACACATTTCTTGAAATTTTAGTGAGGGATCATCTTATTTATGCTACCGTCGTTCTAAGCAAATAAGATGTAAACATGACAAACATCACATGCAAATCATAAAGTGACATGATATGGCCAATATCATCTTGTGCTTTTGATCTCCATCTCCGAGGCGCGGCATGGTCACCATCGTCACCGGCATGACACCATGATCTCCATCATCGTGTCTTCATGAAGTTGTCTCGCCAACTATTACTTCTACTACTATGGCTAACGATTAGCAATAAAGTAAAGTAATTACATGACGTTTAAATTGACTCGCAGGTCATACAATAAATTAAGACAACTCCTATGGCTCCTGCCGGTTGTCATACTCATCGACATGCAAGTCATGATCCCTATTACAAGAACACGATCAATCTCATACATCACATATATAATTCATCACATCCTTTTGGCCATATCACATCACATAGCATAGTCTGCAAAAACAAGTTAGGCGTCCTCTAATTGTTGTTGCATGTTTTACGTGGCTGCTATGGGTTTCTAGCAAGAACGTTTCTTACCTACGCAAAATCCACAACGGTGATATGGCAATTGCTATTTACCCTTCATAAGGACCCTCTTCATCGAATCCGATCCGACTAAAGTGGGAGAGACAGACACCCGCTAGCCACCTTATGCAACAAGTGCATGTCAGTCGGTGGAACCCGTCTCACGTAAGCGTACGTGTAAGGTCGGTCCGAGCCGCTTCATCCCACAATGCCGCCGAATCAAGATAGGACTAGTAATGGTAAGGAAATTGAACAAATCATTGCCCACAACTACTTGTGTTCTACTCGTGCATAGAATCTACGCATAAACCTGGCTCTGAAACCACTGTTAGGGAACATAGTAATAATTCAAAAAAAAATCCTACGTGTCACCAAGATCAATCTAGGAGATGCTAGCAACGAGAGAGAGGGAGTGCATCTTCATACCCTAGAAGATCATTAAATGGAAGTGTTATAAGAACGCGGTTGATGGAGTCGTACTCACGGCGAATCAAATCGCGGAAGATTCGATCCAAGTGCCGAACAGACGACGCCTCCGCGTTCAACACACCTACAGCCCGGGGACATCTCCTCATTCTTGATCCAGCAAGGGGAGAGGAGAAGTTGAGGGAGAACTCCGGCAGCACGACGGCGTGGTCGTGGAGCTCGTGGTTCTCCGGCAGGGCTTCGCCAAGCACTACGGAAGAGGAGGAGGAGTTGGAGAAGGGAGAGGGCTGCGCCAGGGGCTAGGGATGCAGCTCCCATGCACCTCCCCACTATATATAGGGGTGGAGGGGGCTGGTTCTTGCCCTCCAAGTCCATTGGGGCGTTGGCAAAGGTGGGAGGAAAGAAATCCCATCCTTTCCTTTCCCCACTGATTGTTATCCCCCCTTTTTAGGATCTTGATCTTATCCCTTCGGGATATGATCTTATTCCTTCTAAGGGGGGATCTTGGTGTGCCTTGACCAGGGGTGTGGGACCTTCCCCCCACTACCCACGTTCATGTGGGGCCCCCCATGTAGGTGGGCCCCACTCTGGAACCTTCAAGAACCTTCCCGGTACAATACCGAAAAATCCCGAACATTTTTCAGTGGCCAAAATAGGACTTCCCATATATAAATCTTTACCTACGGACCATTCCGGAACTCCTCGTGACGTCCGAGTTCTCATCCGAGACTCTGAACAACTTTCGGTAACCACATACAATTCCCATTACAACTCTAGCGTCACCGAAGCTTAAGTGTGTAGACCCTACGGGTTCGGGAACCATGCAGACATGACTGAGATGCCTCTCCGGCCAATAACCAATAGCGGGATCTGGATACCCATATTGGCTCCCACATGTTCCACGATGATCTCATCGGATGAACCACGATGTCGGGGGTTCAATCAATCCCGTATGCAATTCCCTTTGTCCATCGGTATGTTACTTGCCCGAGATCCGATCGTCGGTATACACATACCTCGTTCAATCTCGTTACCGGCAAGTCTCTTTACTCGTTCCGTAACACATGATCCCATGACTAACTCCTTAGTCACTTTGAGCTCACTATGATGATGCATTACCGAGTGGGCCCAGAGATACCTCTCCGTCATACGGAGTGACAAATCCCAGTCTCGATTCGTGCCAACCCAACAGACACTTTCAGAGATACCTGTAGTGCACCTTTATAGTCACCCAATTACGTTGTGACGTTTGATACCTCTAGGGCATATTTCCAACACTGCATACGATAGCCATTGAGCCAGCGATCTTCCCAAAACAGCATGCCTCGCTCATCACCAACGCCTCCTCTAGCCGCCGCTGAGATGTATGGACTCTGTTGAGGATATAGACCTTAGAGTCACCCGCCAGGAGAGGCCGGGTTACTCATATGGTCGTTGCTAGAAGCCCGGAGCCAAGCTTGAAGACGATGGGCCAGAGATGGGCTGAGACCCGGATATGGCTTAAAGGCCCGTAGTTACAATCATTGTTATGGTAGAACTTGTAGTGCAAGGCAAGTATGATTGAGAGTCCGAGCCGGACGCTCTTATGAGCCGGCCGGGACTCTGAGGGCTGCTGGGCGTCAGCCTCCCTATATAAAGGGACGACCCGGCAGCGGTTTAGGGACAAGAACAATCTCATCGAAAGCCGGGCATAGCAGTTTAAGCTCCCTGGTGATCGTAACCCTAATCAATACCACCTCAAACTGGACGTAGGCCTTTACCTTCACCGTAAGGGGCCGAACCAGTATAAATCCTCGCGTTCCTTGTCCCGCATTAACCCCTTCAAGCTTCCTAGTTGCGATGGCTCCACGACTAAGTCCTAGCTTGAGGACATCTGCCGTGACAATTCCACGACAGTTGGCGCCCACCGTGGGGCCAGCGCATGGTGGATTTGAGTTCTTGAAGGGCAGCTTCGAAGGGCTCAAGGGATACGCTATGGGCCGGATGACCAAGAGTCATCGCGGCAAGCTCTACATCGACGATGCAAACTGGGGCCCCAACGCCGGCTCAATTGAGTACGGATACCGGGTCCCCTTCGGCGGAATTCATGTCTTCATTGGCAAGATTGGTGAACCGGGACCTGAGCCGGGTCTCTGCGCTGATCTCATCGAAACGGCTCAGCGCGCACGTCCCGCCCGGGCCCGGCCTGCCTTAAGGCGCGCTTTTGTGGGATGCATCCATGGAGGGCCCTCTGATCCAGCTGGGTCTGGTGATGAGACGGCCGCCGGCTCTGACGGCGAGTCGGCCACCGATGAGTCAAACTCGTTGTACCAACTTCAGGATGGCAGGCTCATGGGTTGTTCCGATGGTGACAGTATTCCGGACCTATTTGAGCCGCCAAGTCAGGTTGGAGTTTTTATGGCTGGTGCGCAGCCTGTTCAAAACCCCGCCGCTGGAGCGGGAACCCCGGTGCCTTCGCCGGCTCAGGTGCTAATGGATCTCACGGACAAGATGACGGCCCTGTTAACCGCCACGGTTGACCCGGCGGATCAAGCTCGGCATGCCGCGGAGGTGGCACAGTTAAAATTGGATCTAGTGAAGGCTAAAGAGGATCTTGCAGCGGAAGGGATCAGGCTGGCTGCGGAGAGGGCGGCTCTCGATGCCCAAACTCAGCTGATCCAGGCGCAGTCCTTCCAACTCATGATGGATCAAAACGCGGCCAATGAGGTCCTGAGAAGGAGGCATCAAAAGGCCCAATCTCGACCCCCTCCGATTTACGATCCACGCAACCTCTTCAACACGCCAGGTGTAGGGTCTAGTAACCCACCAGGGATCATAGCGACCGGGTCTGGACCCCTTATTCAGCCACGAGTGATGGGGCCTCCCCAGGTGCCCCTGCCCCGCCTCAGTATGTGCCAATACCCCCGGGTCATTATAATAACCCGCTGGAGAACATGGTCACTGCGGCAGCACGGCTGGCGGCTCTACCAGTTGACGGCGACTCTCCGACGGCTATTGAAACCCGCCGGGTCAGGGAACTCCTTCAGACAGCACTGGCGCAGCAAGAGGCGTACTCCTACAGCCGGGACAGGATCCACTCGACCCCTCATCCAGGCCAGAGCCCGAGTTACAGCCGGCACATGGTCTCAGCAACCGGCTCAAGTAACGTCCGACGCCATGACCCGCCCCCTGGCCATGGCCCGGCTCATAATGGAGCCTTTTACGCAGCAGACCAAGCGCGGCAAGAGGCGGAGCAAGTGCCGTAATTGACGGCTTACCAGACCCCCCCGGCTTATCTGACGGCTTCCATTGATGTGGGTATCCCTACCAGGACCGGGGGTGTCCCTTGTTTAGTGCCAGCTATCCGTAATGAACGTCTACCTAAGGATTTCAAGGGCCCTAGGAAGGTGCCTAATTACACAGCTGACTTACAACCCGCAGCCTGGATCGAGAGTTATGAGATGGCTATGGAGCTGCTGGAGGTCAGTGAGGCGGCCATGGCCAAGTATTTCACCATGATATTAGATGGGACTGCCCGCACTTGGTTGAAAGGGCTACCACCGAATTCCATTGGGTCTTGGGCTGAGCTGAAAGCCCGGTTCATCCAAAACTTCAAAGATACCTGTAGGCAGTCTATGTCAATTGTGGATTTGACTAACTGTAAGCAGCAGGAGGGTGAGTCCACGACGCATTGGGTTCGCCAGGTTAAGGAGATCATACACTCGTCAGACAAGATGGATGCCGGCTCAGCGGTTTTAATGCTGGAGCAGAATTGTCGTTCTGTGCCCCTGAAGATGAAACTCGGGCGGCTTAAGCGCGACTGCAGTGATATGGGTACACTAATGGCAGCTCTTGTCAAGTACGCCGATTCTGATGGTACCAAGGATCCCCCTTCAGATGATGAAAGGACAGGGAAGGGAAAGAAGAACGACAATGGCAAGGGTCCTCAGTTTAACCCGGGGAACCAAGGAGGAGGCAAGCGCAAGGCAGATGGCAGCCTGGAGTTTGTGGCCAATGCCAGCGCACAAGGCAATAACCAACGACGCAAGGGGAGTCCCCCTCCCCGAGGCGGCGGGTCAGGACCTTCGCTGGAACAGCTGTTGAATGAGCCTTCTCCGAGGCACGGCTCTAGAGAGAAGCCAACGACTCATTTATGGAAGGATTGTGCAATCATGAAGGCCTTTAAAAACTACAATGGCCCGGGCGGCGGCTCAGGCGCCGGCGGCTTTCATGGCCCGGGGGGCGGCTCAAATTCTGGTCCTCCGAGCGGTCAAGGGGGCTTTAATCAATAGTCTGGCCAGGGTCATCAACAGCAGCAGGGGGGTTATCAGACCAATCCAAAGCAGCTTAGCGGTGGACAGTATCATGTGTTTACCACTAGTTTGTGCAAGCGAGATCAGAAGCTTCACAAGAGGGCTGTGAATGCTGTTGAGCCGGCGATCCCACGCTACTTGCGGTGGTCCGAGCAACCTATAGTGTGGAGTAGGGAGGATCACCCTCCCCGGGTGGATAACCCGGGCCACTTGGCCTTAGTGGTGGCTCCTCAAGTGGGAGGATATAAATTCACAAAGGTGCTCATGGATGGAGGCAGCAGCATCAACATCCTCTATTATGAGACTTTTCGCCGTATGGGGTTGATTGATAAGAACCTTAGCCAGTCGAACACTATCTTCCATGGCGTGGTACCTGGTAAGTCGGCGTATCCAGTCGGCAAGATCGAATTGGAAGTGGCTTTTGGTGACGAAAACAACTACAGGGTGGAGAAATTGACCTTTGAGGTGGTCAAGATAAGAAGTCCCTACCATGCTATATTTGGACGGCCAGCTTACGCCAAGTTCATGGCACGGCCGTGTTATGTGTATTTACAGCTCAAGATGCCGGGTCACAATGGGACCATTACGGTTCACGGCAGCCGGAAAGTGGCTCTGGAGTGTGAGGAAGGCGATGCGGCTTATCCAGAATCTATGTGTGCTACAGAGGAGTTGAAGTTTTACAAGGACAATGTTGACCCAACAGATATGACCTCTCTGAAAAAGCCAACTACAGAACAAGAGCCGGCAATGAAATTTAAATCAGCTGATGAGACTAAACTTGTTGATTTTGTTCCAGGTGACTCATCTCAGCAGTTTAGCATCAGCGCAAATCTGGATCCAAAATAGGAAAGCGCGCTCATCGAGTTCATCCGTGAGAATAGGGACATCTTCGCATGGAAACCTTCTGACATGCCAGGTGTACCTAGAGAACTCGCTGAGCATACTCTCAATGTTGATCCTAAATTTAAGCCGGTCAGACAGTTCCTTCGGCGGTTTAATGAAGAGAGGCGGAAAGCTATTGGTGAAGAGGTGGCCCGGCTCTTGGCGGCCGGGTTTATTGTTGAAGTCTTTCACCTAGAGTGGTTGGCTAACCCGGTGCTCGTACTCAAGAAGAACGGCACCTGGCGGATGTGTGTGGACTACACGGACTTGAACAAGGCGTGTCCGGCTGATCCTTTTGCCCTCCCCCGTATTGATCAAATCATTGATGCTACGACAGGTTGTGCACGTCTAAGTTTCTTGGATGCTTATTCCGGTTATCATCAGATTAAGATGGCAGTTAAGGACCAGGAGAAGACGGCGTTCATTACTCCCTTTGGAGCCTTCTGCTATGTATCCATGCCTTTTGGACTCAAGTGTGCACAGGCGACTTACCAGCGTTGTGTACAGAACTGTCTTCATAAACAGATTGGGCGTAATGTTCACGCTTACGTGGACGATATTGTGGTTAAGTCCTTAAAAGAGGAAACCCTGATAGATGATTTAAGGGAAACCTTTGATAATCTCCGGGTCTATAAGATGATGCTTAACCCGGCCAAGTGTGTCTTTGGTGTTCCTGCAGGCAAACTCTTGGGCTTCTTGGTTTCTGACAGGGGCATTGAGGCTAACCCGGAGAAGATCAAGGCCATCACCTCCCTGGCTAAGCCGGCGTGTATAAATGACGTTCAGCGCTTGGCGGGTCGCATTGCTGCTTTAAGCCATTTTATAAGCCGTTTGGGTGAGAAGGCCATGCCCTTATATCAGTTGATGATGAAAACTGATAACTTTGTCTGGAATGATGCAGCTAATACCGCCTTTGAGGATTTGAAGAAGCAGCTGGTAGAGCCCCCAGTCCTTGCTGCTCCGGTTGATAAGGAGCCCTTGCTACTGTATGTGGCGGCAAACGCACGAGCCGTCAGTGTGGCTATTGTGGTAGAGCGCAAGGAGGCGGGTAAGGAACATCCGGTTCAGCGGCCGGTTTATTATGTCAGCGAAGTGCTCATTGAGTCCAAGCAACGGTACCCGCATTGGCAGAAGCTTGTGTATGGTGTGTTCATGGCGAGCCGGAAACTTAAGCATTATTTTCAGGGTCATACCATCACTGTGGTGAGCTCTGCCCCCTTGGTGACATCATCCAAAACAGAGAGGCCACAGGGAGAATTGCTAAGTGGGCTATAGAACTTGGACCTCATGGTCTCAAATATGTGCCACGCACTGCTGTTAAATCTCAGGCCTTGGTGGATTTCATCAATGATTGGACAGAGTCACAAGTGCCTGAGCAGAAGCCGGATAACACATATTGGACTATTCACTTCGATGGGTCCAGGCAGTTGGAGGGCTCGGGGGCTGGTGTTGTATTGGCTTCCCCTAAAGGTGACAAGTTCCATTATGTGCTACAGTTGATGTTTCCTTGCACTAACAATGCGGCTGAGTACGAAGCCTTGCTCCACGGTCTTCGGATGGCTAAGGAAATGAGCTTGAGCCGGGTAAGATGCTTCGGTGACTCAGACTTGGTGGCTCAACAAGTATCCGGCAAGTGGGACTCTAAGGACCCGCTCATGGCGGCTTATCGCCGCGAAGTTGATGCCATTGCTGGGCACTTTCAGGGCTACCAAGTAGAGCACATTGATCGCAGGAAGAACGAGGCGGCTGATGCCCTAAGCCGGCTAGGCTCTCAGCGAAAGCCGGTGCCACCTAACACTTTCCTGGATGTCCTGTATAGCCCTTCGGTTAAGTTGCCTACGGAGGAAGACTTGGCTGTCCCTGACCCGGAGGCACGACTGGTGGCGGCTCTCCATACCATACCAGACTGGACAATGCCATATCTGGCTTACATGACCCGGGGTGAGTTGCCTAAGGATGAAACTTTGGCCAGGCAAATAACCTGGCGGGCCAAGTCAATGATTGTTATCGATGGTGAGTTACATCATCGCAGTGTTACAGGAGCGTTTCAGCGTTGTGTCTCCCCGGAGGAAGGTCAAGAGATCTTGCGTGAGATCCATGAAGGGGATTGTGGCCATCACGCCGGCTCAAAGTCTCTTGTGGCCAAGGCTTTTCGTCATGGTTTTTATTGGTTGACGGCTCATGCTGATGCAGAGGATTTGGTCAGTAAATGTGATGGTTGCCAGAGGTTCTCACGACGGGCTCATGTGCCGGCTCAGGAGCTGAGGATGATCCCAATCACTTGGCCCTTTGCGGTCTGGGGGCTTGATATGGTTGGGCCTTTTAAAAGGTCCAAGGATAAGAAGACCCACCTCTTGGTGGCAATTGATAAGTTCACAAAGTGGGTGGAAGCTGAGCCAGTTAGCAAGTGCGATGCAGCTACGGCGGTTCAATTTATGAAAAAGGTGATTTTCCGCTTTGGTTTTCCGCACAGCATCATAACTAACAATGGCACCAATCTCTCCAAAGGCGCCATGGAAGAATTTTGTCAACGAGAGCATATCCGACTTGATGTTTCCTCAGTGGCTCATCCTCAATCCAATGGTCAAGCTGAGAGAGCTAACCAGGAGATTCTGAAGGGCATCAAGCCCCGGCTTTTGGTCCCTTTGCAACGGACGCCGGGTTGTTGGGTGGAGGAGTTGCCCTCCGTCTTATGGAGCATCAACACTACTCCTAACAGGTCTACAGGCTTCACGCCTTTCTTCATGGTTTACGGAGCAGAAGCAGTCCTCCCCAGTGACATCCGTCACGACTCACCTCGCGTGGCGGCTTATGTTGAGACGGATAATGAACAGGCGCGCCAAGATGCTCTTGACTTGTTGGACGAACAGCGTGATGTGGCAGCAGCCCGTTCTGCGATTTACCAACAAGACCTGCGCCGTTATCATAGCCGCCGGGTCAAATCCCGGGTCTTCTAGGAAGGCGACCTTGTGCTCCGGCTCATCCAGGATCAAACAGATGCACACAAGTTATCCCGCCATGGGAAGGGCCCTTTTGTGGTCAGCAAGAACTTGCACAACGGGTCATATTACCTCAATGACATTCGGGAGCACAAAGATTCACGTAAATCGGAGGAGGAGACCCGTCGGCCGTGGAACATAGCTCAGCTTCGGCCTTACTACACTTGAGCCACCGGCTCTCGTGGTGTACATACTTTTCTCAGCCATGTATATATTATGATAAGCAATAAAGCAGGACCTCTGTCCTTTTTTCTCCTCCAAATATACACGTGTTGTTCTTATTGCAAGATTGCATGATGATTTAAAGGAGGATCCGGCTTATGATCGTATTCGAATTTAGCCGTAAGCAGTAAAGTCACTTGGGGGCTTCCTGTTCAAACATGGGTCGTATTCAAACCAAAGAGAACATAGCTGTCGATACCCATTTGATTGGCAAAGTGCCGAGCTCATTGGGAAGTTACCTTTGGTCATATTTGAATCATCGTTTAACCCCTCTAAGAACCGACGTGGATCGTATTCGAATCAGCGTCGTTAAACAATTCTTGAAATCACTTGGGGGCTTCCTGTTCAAACATGGGTCGTATTCGAACCAAAGAGAACATAGCTGTCGGTACCCTCTTGATTGGCATCGCCACACCCACTGGGGGCTATGTGATCGTATCCGAATCTTAGCTTAACCCCTTTGGGCCGGGTGTCTGGTCGTATTCGAACTGGAAGCCCCTAAGTTCCTATGTTCTATCACAAGTTTACTCTGATTATGTCAAGGTGTGTACAGCCGGGTCTCGCTTTGCCGGCTTAACTTTGGTTTACAGTGTTAGTTGAACACCATGGGTGTCATCAAGACAGGTAACTCGGAGTTAAGATACCAACCTTGTTACCCGGGTTATCTAAACCGGAAGTATGTTACAGGCCGCTAAGGGTGTTATTACGACTGTGTTAAGGATATAATTGAGGACCAGTCTTTTTTGATTCATATTCCGGGTTATCTATCCGAAACACCTGATTCTCAGGGCGGTAAGCCGCCTCGAGACTTGTGATTTGCCTTTTTATGCAGGATACTTAAAGGCACCTCTTTGAGGTTGAGAAAAACAAAGGGATGATTATGACCCGGAGAAACATCAAAGAGACAACTTCAAAAGACCTTGGCATTCAATATGTGCACGATGGCACGGCAGAGATAGATTGTTGCACCTACTTTATTACAAAACTCATCAAATCTAACAAGGGTGGAGCATTGTTTGGTAAACCGACAGCCGAGTTACGATGCCCGCTGAGTGGAAGTCTCCGGCTCGTTCCTGTCCTCTCCTCCGGCTGATCCCAAGACCTGGAAGGTTGATGACTTCCAGTCGATGCCGCTGAGAGCCTCGAACTGGGCTTCCTCGTCAATTAACCCGGCCGGGTCAATCTCCGGGGCGAAGGTGTGCTGACGAGCCGGCGGGATCAGGTTGAGGGCTTCATAGCGAGGGGTTGGAATCCTCTGATTCTCCGCGTCATAACCCGGCTGGTACTTGGTCAAATCTGTGTCATTCCCGATGAGGGTGGCCACCGGGCATACAGCCTTCACGCACGCTGCGAAGTCCTTCTGATCGAAGGCTGAGCCGTCTTCCTTCAGGCTTGGATAGCCAAGGGCGATGTCCGCTGGGTCTAACTCCGGCAGGAATGCCTTGGCCCGGCTCAGCGCGGCGATTGCTCCGGCTCTCGCAGAAGCCCGTCGCAGCTCTTGGATCCGCTGAGGCAGAACGGCGAGCCGGCGCAGGACTTCTGCCAGATGAGTCGGCACCTCGTTGGATAGGGCCACCACAGCTAAGGCACGCTGTGACCCGGTGTAGAGCTGCTCCACCAGGGTATACACGGACTTTAGCTTGGTGACCACGCTCTGGTTGAGGTTGGCACTTCTGGGACCTGTTTAACAGAATCAAGTATGTCGGCGACAAGGATGAATCATGAGATATAAACATTCTAACATTGATGAAAGCCGGTGAGGCGACTTACCGAAGATGGCGGCCACCATTTGGGAAACCTGGCGCTTTAGGCCGGAGAGCTCGGCGGTCTTCTCAGAGAGAGCCTTCTCCGCCTGTTCCGCCCGGGTCACCAGTGCGGCCTTCTCTTCGGCCCAGGCTTTCCGCTCAGCATCAAATTCTGTCTTCAGCTTCTCTTGAGCGGCGATGCTAGATACAAACTTGGCGTTTGCCTTCCGGGTCTCCATATCCTGCGTCTTCAGCCGGCTCTTGAGATCCGCAAGGTCCGCCTCTAGTTTCTTGCCAACAGCCTGTATAAATTTCCGGGTTATGACATGAGCAGTTACTATATAAGTCCCAAGCACTTTCCAAGCAAAGACACTTGGCACTTGGGGGCTAATGCATATTGAACGTATCTATTTACATACAGCCGGCTCAATTGAGTAAGCCGGATCCTAAGTCTACAACATATTCAAATCATAAGTCGTCGACTTGGGGGCTAGCATGGCAAAGGTAACTATGCAGTAAGTAAGAAGATAGCAGAAGGATACCTCAGATTTTTGCTGGATCTGGTTTACCATGGCGACCTCGGCGTCCCGGCTCTTGTGTACTTGGCTGATGTAGCCAGAGACGAGCTCTCCAATGCTCAGGTTGCTGTAGTTGGAGAGGTCCAGATTCGCCCGGTGGGGCTGCAGCAACTCCCCCTTAGCGGAGCACTTGGCCAACACGGTCGGTCTTCCCGGCTCAACAAACTCCGTCCGGGTGATTACCACATCCGGGTCGTTTGCTGGTGGAGCTGAGCCGGAGGCCTCCGGGTTAACCGAAACCTCGGTCGTTGCCTTGGTAGTTGGGGCGGTGGCTTCAGGTCCCGTGTCCATTGGAATGGTGGCTTCGGGGGCGGAGGCAGCTGGCGGTTCTTGGACTGTCACCGCCGGCTCAGGCAAATCCGGCACTCCGGCCGACTTGGTTTTCTTCACCCTCTTGGTGAGCTTTGCCTGGCCACTGAAAGAACAACAAAGGTTAGTACAAAGAATATGAGTAAAGATCAGAACAATATGAGATGATTGTTGTTACCCGGGCACGGTCTTGAAAGCCGGCAGATTTGACTGCATGGAGTCACCCGAAGAGGGGGAGGTCTCCTGGTAATTGGACTCAGAAGGGTTGAGTGGCTGACGGATAACACCCGCCAACGGGTGAAAAGGGTACAAGTAGGAAATAACCTCAGTTCGGCGCTTCCTTGTTGCGTCGGGTAACCCGGCGGAGAGGTCGGTGTCCTTGTTAGTCCGGGTGTGACGCCGGCTTTCGTGAACCTGTCGCTTCAAAAGAAATTGAGGGTCTTGATGAGCTAAAGGATGTGAAAAGCTTATTTTCCGGGTTACCCTTCGGACTTTCAGCTGTGGCAAGGGCTCCGAGTCGGAGGAAAGTGACATTACCTCTTCAACCACCGGGTTACTTGCGCCGGTGTCATCCTGTCAGTGAGCAAGTATTGATAAGGCGGACAGCAACAAACAGTGGACATAGTAAGGACTTAAAATGCTCAGGAGTTACCTCTGACTCGGAGCTGTCGCTTAATTGCATCAGCTCCGAAGCAGTAGGCCTGCTTCCTTTTTTGCGAGGGGCGGCTTTCTTGGCGGTTTTCTTCGCCTTCCTGGCCTTCTTGGCCGCCTCATGGTCATATTTGACCCGCCAGAACTTGTCATCAGCCTGAAAAATACAATGATGAATTCTTAAAACGGTTCAGATGAAGGCTATATGCAGACGAAGATAAAAAGTTAAAGTTAGCGGCTTACCGCTGGGGCTGGATTGGTCTTGCAGAAGGGGGCTAACCCGGTCCTTCCGCAGTCTGCCAGGCTCTCATTTAAAAGAGCCTTGGTCTCCTCCTCTGCAACGTCTTCTGGAAGATCATTGCGGCTGTGCCTCTGAGGGTCATCTTTTCGCCCTGTGTACTCACACATTAAGCCGGGGCGGCGGCTCAATGGGATCACCCGCCACGAGATCCAGACCCGGACCAGGTCGATTCCGTTCAGACCGTTGCCCAAGAGGGCCTTGATTTTGTTGATAGTAGGAAGCAGAGGCTGGCGCTCCGCTTGAGTCAGCTTGTCCGACAGTGGGTGAGTCGGCTCCAGACGTGTTGGGCGAAAGCCGGGCAATGGGCTTTCATCAGCCGGGGACGTATCTTGGCAGTAGAACCAAGTCATGTTCCAGTCCTTGGGGTGGCTCGGCGGCTCTGCGTAAGGGAAAAGACAGTCCCTACGCCGCTGGATGGAGATGCCACCTAACTCCAGACTTGGCCCGTTGGCGCACTCATTCTGACGGTTTAAGTAAAAAAGCTCTCTGAAGAGCAGCAGACTAGGTTCTTCTCCAAGGTAAACCTCGCAGAAGACTTGAAAATTGCAGATGTTGGATACTGAGTTGGGGCCTATATCTTGAGGCCGCAAGTCGAAGAAGTTGAGCACGTCCCTAAAAAACTTTGAGCCGGGCGGTGCGAAGCCCCGGCTCATATGATCCGCGAAAATCACTACCTCCCCGTCCTTTGGCTGTGGTCTCTCTTCTGACAGGTCAGGGGCACGGTAGGACATGACTTCTTTCTTAGGCAGATATCCGGACTTAACAAAATTGGCTAGGGTCTCATTGGTGACGTTGGACCTCATCCAGTTGCAAGTGATGGGAGCCTTAGGAGGCATGGTGAAAGTTGGCAGTCTATGACAACAAGGAAAAATGGCCGGGTTAATTATAAGCCGGAGATCTACAGTTCAAAACTAAGGTGGCGGCTTATGAAGGGGACTAATGATATATACTCTGGTACAGTGGGTTATTTAAGCCACAGGGGCATTCAGAGTAAGTTGGTTATATACGGCCTTACCACAGTTAAGCCGGAGGATTCTACGAAGCATGGTTTTCTTTAAAGCCGGAGGATTCTACGGCGCGTGGTTTCTTTAAACCGGAATTGTAAGCCGTCAAGATTCAATGGTTGCAGTTTTTACTAAGTGTGGTAAAACTGGTTTCACATGTTGCAGTAACTTTTTTGGATCAAAATGGTCGGGTGAAATGAAAATTTCTAGACCTAGAAACAGACGAGCGGATGTTCTTGAGCTCGAACGAAGCTTTTATGCAGTGGAAAGAGATCTACTGGCATTTGAAATGAGGCCTAAACAACTGCCGCACTAGTTCTATACAAGGCTAAAGATCAAACAAGGGCAGTAACTATGAGAACTACCGAAGCTTATGGCAATGGCGATGAACACGAAGAACACGAACGAACCCTACGGTAGATCTCTCCTACAGGACAAGCAAGACTTACCGGAGCTGGAGAGCCGCGGAGGTTGTCACGTTTCTCTGGTCCGTTCAGGGTGATGCAGCGGCCTGAGCTGGTGACGACGAGGAGACCCGCGGCGACGACGGCGGCGGAGCTCGAGCAGCACGGGACAGTGAGAGGAGGAAGATGACAGAGAAGGGAGCGTGAGAAGAGCCCGTCGGGCCGGCCTATTTATAAGGCGAGCTCATAAAGCGGGCGCGAGAATCAAGGAGACCGTGGCGTGATTATCTC
>NC_057802.1:129873543-129876482 GCF_018294505.1 Triticum aestivum
CTCGATTTTCGGGATGACAGTAAAAGCAAAGATCCGTTGCGGATCCGGTGGAGTAAAAAACGGGCTTAATGGAAGATGACGTCACGGCGGATTATCCGGAGTCCAGAGGATGACGTCACGCCGGGTTATGGCCTTCACATGAATGATAAGCCGGAGATTTTTTCTGTCGGCAGAGTTGAAGATTGACATGAGCCGGCTCAAATCAATCTGGGGCCTAATGTTGAGGATATAGACCTTAGAGTCACCCGCCAGGAGAGGCCGGGTTACTCATATGGTCGTTGCTAGAAGTCCGGAGCCAAGCTTGAAGACGATGGGCCAGAGATGGGCTGAGACCCGGATATGGCTTAAAGGCCCGTAGTTACAATCATTGTTATGGTAGAACTTGTAGTGCAAGGCAAGTATGATTGAGAGTCCGAGCCGGACGCTCTTATGAGCCGGCCGGGACTCTGAGGGCTGTTGGGCGTCAGCCTCCCTATATAAAGGGACGACCCGGCAGCGGTTTAGGGACAAGAACAATCTCATCGAAAGCCGGGCATAGCAGTTTAAGCTCCCTGGTGATCGTAACCCTAATCAATACCACCTCAAACTGGACGTAGGCCTTTACCTTCACCGTAAGGGGCCAAACCAGTATAAATCCTCGCGTTCCTTGTTCCGCATTAACCCCTTCAAGCTTCCTAGTTGCGATGGCTCCACGACTAAGTCCTAGCTTGAGGACATCTGCCGTGACAATTCCACGACAGACTCCTTCGGCACGGACAACGTAAACTCCGACCAGGGTCTACCCCGATTGACCCGTTGTAACCATAGCCACCTGGCCTGAAGGGCCACATCCATCCACCTCAAGTCAAGGATGCCGAGGCCGCCGGCTCACTTGGGTGTACACACCCGATCCCAGGCCACTTGGACGGCCATGCAGGATGTTGTCATGTTGATGTTGTGGCTTGTTGATGTTATTATCATTTTCTCTCTTTTCTATTTTACCGTCGAACCTCTACCCCGCTAGTTACTTGATCGTTCATGAAGTCCATGCAAACGGGAGAAGAAAGAAAAATCAGACACACAGTTTGTTGTCCTTTGCTCTACTCTATTTCCCGTGGACTTGCCTGCCTGCTCTCCCCACGTTGAAGCTAGCGCGCGTCCCGGCCGGCTGGTGGCTGGATGCGCTTGGCGCTCCATGCACGCATGCATGGGGGAACACGGACAGACAGGCGCATGCAACGTGCAGGGCACGTTCGCGCGCGCAGTACGTGGGCGCGGGCGCGATCGCGTCGGCGGAAAGCGCCAACAGGCGACCACGTCAGGCGCACGTACGTTTGCCCCTCGCCACAGTACGTACCATGATACTATGAATCTAGGATGCATGGACGATCAAAGCCAAATGACACGTCCCTTGGTACGGCTATCCATTCCATGAATTAATATATGATGAGGTCACCACAGTACCATGAATGCAACTACTACGATCTGTCTGCTCCATGATTAGCCAGCCAGCCAGCCACTAGGAGGTACTATGCAATCGCACGTCAGGATATATACTAACCCGGCACGCCGTTTCAAACATGTTTGAAATCTTTTATTCGAAGCAGGAGCATCTTATTTGAAACAGAGGCCTGCATGGGCGAGTAGTGGCTGGCTGCAAAAGTCCACGTACTTCGCGGAATCTGATGACGATGCCCGTGGCGTGAATGGCTGCGTCCAGGAATCGAACGCGTGTGAGTCCAAGCGGCACCAGGAATTTGCCCCGCCGAGGCACCCGTGTGGCCCTGTCCCTTCCATTTCATAATGCCTAGCTATAGTACGGGATCGATGGTCGTCAGCTGCTAGCCATACGGAAGCTTATCGATCGAGGCCACTCAGCTGCAAGATTCTGCAGCCTCCCATCCGATCCATGCAGATCCTTTCGAAAATGCCCATGCACAGGCCACAGTACGTACGTACGTACGTACACGAGGCTAAAGCATTTCCCATTTCACTGTGAAAGCAAAAACAAAATCTACTGTGCTATACAATAGTACTATACGGCGGTCTCACGTAATAAGAAATATTTTCACTGTATTGTTTTGTAGTATCCCTTTGGTGTGGACATATGCATGCATGGGGCTGGATCGATCTACAGTGTCGATGTGATAAGGAAGGAAGTTGGAGCCAACTGTTGCCTCGGCGCCCGCTGATGTGATGTGTTGAAGCTACTGCAGTCTTTCTTTGCCTTTACAAACTCGACCCGCGGCACAGGTGATCGATCACTGACCTCTGCACGCAGGTTCCATCAAAGTTACGTACACTCCCATGCATGCATGCCATGCATGTTTGTACTACGAGTACTACAAAAGCATGATGTTTCACGTCAACTCAACCCACAAAGCAAAGCTTCATCCACGTATGCAGGCAAATTTAACAATTTTGACCTCGAAACGAAATAAATTCACAGAATGAACTGGGTGTGAAACTATTTCACACCCCTGACCCTTTTGTGTAGCGCCCGCCACGCCGGCGCCACACCCTACGGTGCAGCGCCTAGCTCTGGGGCGTTGCACCTCTGTCCACCGTGGCAGCCCATGGGCCCGCACCCAGCAGTGCAACGCCTCCGAGCTAGGCGCCGCACATGTAATGTGCAGCGCCTAGCCGCTAGGCGCTGCACATTACTAGCCGCTAGGCGCTACACATGTAATGTGCAGCGCCTAGCGGCTAGGCGCTGCACTGTGACTTATCCAGCCACTTGGCTGGGCCCCCCTCCCCCCCACCACACACTCTCTCACTCTCTCCCCGAGCTTTGCCCCCTCTCCCACTCTCTCCCCCTCTCAAGTCTTCTTCCAAATCTTGCAAATTTGAAGAATTTGTCCGTGGATTTCGAAGTCAGACCCTCCCTCAAGGTAATAATTTTCGATCCCCTTGTTTTGATCCAAGTAAAGTTCTCCCATTGCTCATTTGTTGCTAGTTTG
>NC_057802.1:129876620-129880709 GCF_018294505.1 Triticum aestivum
CACACACTCTCTCACTCTCTCCCCGAGCTTTGCCCCCTCTCCCACTCTCTCCCCCTCTCAAATCTTCTTCCAAATCTTGCAAATTTGAAGAATTTGTCCGTGGATTTCGAAGTCAAACCCTCCCTCAAGGTAATAATCTCCGATCCCCTTGTTTTGATCCAAGTAAAGTTCTCCCATTGCTCATTTGTTGCTAGTTTGGGGAAACCCTAGTTTTGTTTGGATCTAGAGATTTGCATGGAGATGTGAGATGTTTGTTAGCCAATTTCTATGATTAGGCTTTGTTAGTATGCTAGGGTTATTCTTATGGGTGTTCTTATGTTGGTGCTAGGGTTAGGTTTAGGGCTAGGGTTATGGTTAGGGTTATGGTTATGGTTAGGGTTATGGTTAGGGTTAGGGTTGTTGTTTCATATATATATATATATATATTAAGGTTTGTATTCCGTGTTAATCCATGGATTAGTACTCATGGAAGCAATGTTACCTTGTGTACTTTGAATGCTTATAGGGATGGGAAGAACATGTGTGTTTGTTCATCATGGGGACAAAGACGCCTTTTTGAAAGGCAATAAAGAACCGGACCCGGATGAGTTTGACATGGTGTTTGATAGTAGTCCTAGCTATGCGAAGCTCTTGCAACAAGTTAGGAAAGATTTGAATTGGATGGACCCTAGTGATATCATTGAGTTGGAGGGAAGGCATAATGTTGGTTTTGGAATGCACATCCGTTGGAAGACAATGCGTGTCAACTCGGAGCAACGTTGGGTTGCATATAAGGAGACGGTGGTCGAATCACTAGACAAGGCTCTTGAGTTATTTGCAACGAAGAAGGTTGATTCAAGTTTGCATTTGGACTTGAACCAGAACCCCTCCCCTTTGGTTGCTAGTAGCCCCCCACCCTTGAAGCGAGATGAAATTGTTGAACCTCTTTTGACCCAAGAAGTGAGGCCAACATTGAGCCCGTATAGAAACAACCAAGATGAATCTTTGCAAGAGGACAATGATGAGTATGCGGACGATGACAATGAAGTTGATATCCATGACAACAATGTGGGTGATCTCGACAAATATCATTTGCAAGAGACAATGGACCATTCCATCCCTTTTTCCCGTGCATATGCATCGGACTCGGATGACGATGGTCCCGATGAACAAGTTGATGCGGAGGGGTTCACGGTGAAGGAGGCCGAAGCTTTCGAGAAGGTATTTGGTCGGGATCATCGGACTACATTGTTCAAGGATGTTAGTCTCGCGGATGAAGCCGTGGTAGATGATGGCCAATGTGTACCTCTTGGGGTTAGGCCAAGCTCTCACCGTGATTTGGTAGACGACAAGAACCGGATTGCTAAAGGTTCTAAGTTCGATAGCTTGTTGGATTTGAAGATGTGGCTCGACAACTACTCGGTTACGCATTATCGTCCACACAAGGTGGTGCACTCGGACGTCAATGTGCGCTACACGGTTGCATGTGCATGTGAAGATGAAAAGGAGGTCCAACTTGGACTTACAAGAGGCCGTGGTGGTGGTAGAGGTCGTGGAAAGGAGGTCCAACAAGGAGTGGCAAGACGCCGTGGCGGTTGTCCGTGGATTGTGCGTGCAAGACCATGGAAAGGAGGTCCTACTTGGCATGTAGTGAGTTGTGTGCCAACTCACATGTGCCAAGGCAAAAGGGTGGATGGCAAGATTGTGTCCGAAGACCACAAACAACTCACGTCCGAGTTCATCGTTTACAGGCTCTCCAACTCAATATCCACACTTCCAACAATGAGCGTCCAACATGTCATTGACCTTGTGAAAGCCATCTTTCATTACAAGGTGAAATACGGCAAGGCATGGAAGGCGAAGCAAACCGCATTTAAGATGTTGTATGGTACATGGGAGGAAGCATACAACCAAATCCCTAGGTTGTTGTTAGCCATGGCCGCGACAAACCCGGGCATGGTTCATGTGGTCGAGCCTCATGGGCACCAAACAACGGTTCATGAAGGAAGGAAAGTCAGAGTATTTGGCCGTGCTTTTTGGGCGTTCGAGCAATGTGTGAGGGCTTTCGAACATTGTAGGCCGGCATCGCAATTGATGGCACGTTCTTGACCGGACAATACAAGGGCACCTTGTTGGTTGCGATAGCAAGTGATGCCAATAACCGGGTGTTGCCATTGGCATTTGCTTTGGTTGAGGTGGAAAACAATGACAACTGGGAGTGGTTTCTGCATCTTTTGAGGACGAAGGTGTTACCCGCTGAAAGGGAAATTTGTGTCATATCGGATCGGAATCAAGGAATTCTTAACGCGGTGGAGATTGACATTCCCGGGCATGCTCCGTTGCACCATCGATGGTGCATGAGGCACTTTTGTTCGAACTTCTATAGGGCATGCGGCCTTAAGGAATTGGCCGATGATCTTCAAGATTGTTGTCTCGCTTTCTCCGATAAGAGCTTCGCCACTTTGTACAACAAATTGCTCGCACACAAAAAACTTGATCCCGGGGGTCAAGATTTTCTCAATAGGCACATTCAATACCGGAACAAGTGGGCACGTGCTTTTGATGAAGATGGCCGGAGATACGGTCAAATGACAAGCAATATGGCCGAATGCTTCAATAGGGTGGTCAAAGGTGCACGTGGATTACCCGTGACGGCAATAGTTCAATACACATTTGACAAGATGAATGCGTACTTTGTAAAGTACTCGATGGAAACCGATGCACAGATAGCGGGTGAGAACCCACGGAAGTACAAGTACAAGTTCCCACCCAAAGTTGATGAATGGTTGGTATTTCAATCACGGAAGGCGGACTCAGAAGAAGCTATATTATATGACAACGAAGAGTGGAAGTACGAAGTGAAAGAGCCAGGAGGAACCACAAACGATGGCCGGCAACATGGAGGTCGGGCTTTCAAGGTGTCGTTAACACAATGTGATTGCACTTGCAGGAGGCCATTGTTGCTTCATCTCCCATGCTCACATTTGTATGCCGCCGGTCGCATTAGGAATGTGGACATCAATCACCCACGCACCGTGAGGGAGTCGGAGTTCTCAATCATGACGGTCAAGAAAACATGGGCTCCCCGCTTTCACCCATACTTTGACCAATCACAATGGCCGGAGTATCATGGAGTTCAACTATGGCCGGAGTATCATGGAGTTCAACTATGGCCGGATCCGGAGTTGAAGGTTGTTAAACGGGGTAGACGTAAGACAAAGCGTCTTAGAGGCGACATGGACGGATGGGGCCATGGTGGGTGCCGCGAAGCGGGCAACGACCAATTCCAAGAGCCTCGTGAGAGCTCCCGTTGTGGGGAGTGCAAAGGTCATGGCCACAACAAAAGAAAATGTACGAAACCAAGGAAAAGGTCCAAGAAAAATGATGCAAGCACAAGCCAACAAGGAGCTACACAAGGGAGCCAACCAAGTGGTAGCCAACCTAGTGGTAGCCATTAAGTGCCAAGCCAACCAAGTGGTAGCCAACCTAGTGGTAGCCAACAAGTGCCAAGGCAACCAAGTGGTAGCCAACAAGTGCCTAGCCAACCAAGTGTTAGCCAAAGAGGATCCAGGCAACAAAGAGGTCGGCAACTTGGACTTACAAGAGGCCGTGGTGGTGGTGGTCTCGGCCGTGGTGGTGGAAGAGCTCGATGTGGTGGTAATGGCCGTGGTGATGGTCTCGGCCTTGGTGATGGTCTTGGCCTTGGTGGTGGACTTGGCCGTGGTGATGGACAAGCGCAAGTTCGTTATAGAGGAATGTTTGGATACCTAGATGGACCGTTTCCGTATGTTCCTCACTAACTATAATGTATCATATGTTCTTGTTTTTTCATATGTTCTTCTTTTTCATATGTGCTTCCATTTGTTCTTATTGTCCTTACTAACCATTATGTTTCACTCATTGTAGGTATGGCGGCTTCCCAACCCAACAAACCAACGATGAAGGAGGATGGCGAAGATGAGATGGCGGGATGGTGGGAGAAGGCTGCGAAGAAGCTTAGAGAGGAGGATGCAGCCAAGCTAAAGAAGAAGAAGGAAGAGGAGCTTGAGAAGGAGAGGAAGCGAAAACAGACTGCGGCAAATGCGATGCGCGCTAGGGAGCAAGCGTTGA
>NC_057802.1:129882155-129911139 GCF_018294505.1 Triticum aestivum
ATCCAGAGAGCAACAGAAGTATGCCAAGTTACAGACCTATGCAGCGCCTAGCTTGGAGGCGCCGCACTCTACAGTGCAACGCCTAGCTCGCAGGCGCTGCACTATAGAGTGTGGCGCCTCCAAGCTAGGCGCTGCACAAACACTTAGCAAATTTTTGGCCTCAAACTTGAGGCCTACCTACTGTGCCTCCTCCCCCCCTCTACTGGGTCATTTTCAGCCACAGTTCAACAATTCGTATAAGAAACATTAAGGTTCAAAAAGGGTTCACCACAAACATCATTTCTTAGAAAGGACCATCACAATAAGTTCCAGTTTAACATAGAGCTACCACCACTCCAAGTTCAACGACATAACAGGTACGACCACTCCAAGTTCAACGACATAACAAATTGCACTCTAAGTTCAACATTATAAAAAAACGACGATGACTAGTGCTTTCCACGCTTGCTGGCTCCTCCCCCCCTCTTGACGCTTATCTTCTTCACCTTCCTAGGAAGAGGAACCCGCTCCAGCTCCGGCTCCGGCTCCGGTTCGACATCGTCATCCAAATAGTCATCCAAAGCCGCCATCCGCGAGGTGCCGACCGTCCTTTTGCCTCTTTGGCCTCTTTGGGTGAAGTCTTCAGGTGTGTACTTGTTGATTCCCTTCCTAGGCTTCAACTCGTATGCAGACCGAGCCTGGTACGTCCCCAAGGTCATATCGTCAGCAACCTATGCATCAACAAAAGATATGGAAAGACCGTGTGTGAGGATATAGTTAGCAATGCATCAACAAATGGATATATATCGTCATGACATACCTCTTGGGTGACCACACCCACATCCTCATCCTCGAAAGGTTCACCATGGCTCTGCCCCGAAGCGGGATCTGATGGTGTCGCCGACCTAGACCGTTCTGGTGATACATACTCGGGGTCACGACAACCGAAAAGGTTTGATAGCCGCCTTAACTTTTGGCCCTGGCGCTGCAACATGTACAAGTGAATGAGACATGGAACGTACCAACAAATGTTAAGTGCTAGTTTGAAGGAGATGTGAACCTTAATGAATGCTCGAAGTGCACCTTCCCCATCGCTTTTGCCAGCCGGGGTTGTTTCCAGAATAGTCTCGGTCTCATCAGCTGCTTTCTTGATCTGGGCACGCTATGAACAGAAACGGTATCAAAGTGTTAGGAAAGCGAAGATGTGAAAAGTGCGAATGGAAAAGCAAAAAGGGCTAACCACAAAGTTCATCATTGGAGCTGAAGGGATCACCGAGTTGCCTTTCCTGACTAATGCGTTGTATTGGTGCTGGGCTACCTCATCAAAAACGGTGGGTTCTTCCAGAATCTCCTCAGCATACGCCGGTTGGCATACCTCCACGCGGGTACTTGCAAGAAACCATGTGAGATAGTTGTTGAACGCGATCGGGCAGTGCTCACGAAGCTGGGCTCGTTTTCCAGCCCTTGCTTGCTCCACACTAAGAGCGAACTGCATGACATACTTCCTGTGATGGTTGGCCCAATCCTTGATCTTCCGCTGCTTTTTCCTATCCAACCTGCAAGTTAGAAACAGAATATTAGCATCATCGAAACCGTCGAGAAGCTGCTAAGTGCTCAAGGTTAATTATATCTTACGCGTGTAGCAACTTGTCCGTGTCCTCCCACTCCGGCGGGTGTGGCTGGAACAAACCAAACTGGCGGAACACCCGATGTGGCAGGTGAAGCTCAACCGCCCAGTTGCATATCAGTGGGCACCGCATATGCCAGAGATCCCTATCCCTAATGCACATCGGATTCAGCCTGAACTCTATAGGGTTACCAAAACTCTCTCCTTTTCCATACGGCTCCCATTCCACCTGCAAAATGGGATTGAATGCAAAATTGATATCGAGTTACGATACAAGCATGATAATCACTTATGCAATGTCGGTTCACCTGCTCAGGCGTGATCGCGTCCAGCTCGCTCTTGTACAACTTGTACATTACCGAGGGATCATCCGTCGTCTCATTTAACACATCCCACTTGTAAGCCCAAGTGGGGAACCGTAGTGGGTCGTCTTTATCGTCCCAATCCTCGTACTTCACGGTCTTCGGTCGTCCAACCGGCAAACGCTCCCAGCTCCATATGGAAAGTGCGAGCAGACAACCACCAATACCTCCAGTGTGCCTACAACTGGCTTCGTCCAACTGCACATAAAAAAGAACATGGTCAAATTTGCCGCAAGAGCGCATTGATAATGTATCAATGAAGTGAAAAGGAAACAACTTCATACCTGTCGATACAAGTAAGCTAGTGTCGCCGAACCCCAACTCCATTTGCTATTGAAGACGGTCAACGCCTTCAGCCACATCCATGGAGCATTCTTGCCTGTGCCATCAGCAAACATTGTCCTGGATATCACGTACCACATGTAGACACGAGCATATGTCTTCACCATGTCCTCATTAGCATCATCAGGGCAATGACAGAAGTTCGATGATATCCACGTGAAAGTAGCGCCCGCTGCGACTCTTTCCTTCTTCTTATCTTCTGCTTCTGGTTCCCGAGACTCCGGAGGAACCATACCGATAAGGGCTTGCATCTGCGCGCGCCACCCATCAGAATCGGTGTTCATACATAAAGGATTGCCATCGATAGGAAGACCGGTGATCATAGCAATATCCTGCAGCGTCACGGTCATCTCCCCTGTCCGAAGATGGAAAGTGTGTGTCTCCGGCCTCCAATGATCAATAAGCGCGGTGAGTGCTGCAGCATTGTTGGGTGGCGTCGACCGGCGGACCAACTGAATGAAAGGGAGAAGTCCTGCCTCCCTTACATACGGTGTGTACCGCTCATCATAGCGCATCCCTCCAAGGCTGATCCCGTGAGACCGAAGCTTCAGAGGTGCAAGCTCCTACAAACAAACAAATCATAACATTACATATGGGGCATTTGTGTTTGAAAAAAATACGAAATTCATAACACCGGCCACTTTCAGTATTACCCGCTGCTGCACCGACATAGCGTACGACCGGTGTTGTTTGTCCCAATGATCATCGAGAAGCCAAACCATTCTAACAATTTCAACAAAGCATTCTTATCAACACGATTATCTTTTCAATTCAAAAAAACTAAAGTAGGCCTACTACATGCAAGATTCAAAGCATATGTATCCAAAGCATTTTTCTCAATACGAGTATAATTTCAGTACAAATAAACTAAACTAGGCCTACTTCATACAAATAACATTTCCATAGAAATAACATGTCAATCTATATATCCAAACTATATAAATAACATGTCAACCTATCTATCCAAACCACATTCTAATCTAACAAGGGTTCCCCAAATCTAATATATGCAAGATTCAAACAAAAGTTCCCCAAATCTAATACATGCAAGATTCAAACAAGGGTTCCCCAAATCTTCAAAATATAATATTTTCTATGGATAGAAAGAAGGGGATTGGAGGAGAGTACCTTCTACGATGGATTGATGAAGAAATGCACGGACCAAATCGTCGGATCGGAAGGATTTGGGAGAGGGGATTGAGAGGGGGAGTGGAGAGGGCCGCCGCCCTGTTTGTTCTGTAACTGGCAATGGGGTGGGTGGGGGAGGAGAGGGCTGGCGCGGTTGCAGATAAGTCACAGTGCAGCGCCTAGCGGCTAGGCGCTGCACATTACATGTGCGGCGCCTAGCTCGGAGGCGTTGCACTGCTGGGTGCGGGCCCATGGGCTGCCACGGTGGACAGAGGTGCAACGCCCCAGAGCTAGGCGCTGCACCGTAGGGTGTGGCGCTGGCGTGGCGGGCGCTACACAAAAGGGTCAGGGATGTGAAATAGTTTCGCACCCAGTTCATTATGTGAATTTATTTCGTTTTAAGGTCAAAATTGTCAAATTTGCCACGCATGCATGCAGCACTGTTTCCATCCAGCCAGGACAAAGATACCTAGCCACGAGCATGCAAGGCTCGTACTACGCGGGATGTGTACGTGCAAATCTCATGTATGTATGTGTGTATGGCCACGGGATCTGGCATCTCTGGTAACATTGCACCGAGCATCCTCGAGTTCTGGTTTTGAGAATCGAGACAAGATAGTAACGAGCATTTTATACGCGGGAATCATATTTTTCTACCCGGGGTAACGGGAAAAGGCCATGCACGCAGATGCATGTGAGTAAGAGGTGGTGACCATGCACTACAGTTGTAGGCTGTTGAGGATAAAGGGGTTGAAGCGACTACAGAGGCAAAAGGGGCCAACAGGGTGCAGGTGATTTGATGTTGGGGAGAAATGCGTACGCTAACATTTAGGGCCACGCACACGGTCCTTCCGAGAATTCAAAGTTGAACAGAGCATTCAGAGAGTTGATTCTACAGAAGCGGCAGCGTGCCACCAAAATCAAGCAAAAGGAGCTGGTTTAAACTCTGGCCCTTGTCCGCATGCATGCACACGTTATACTATTGAGAAACCTGCTGGAGGTGGATCGCTCATTGACTAGGTTAACTGTTGAGACTGTTGCCAATTTAAGGGCATGCCTTATTGGGGGACAAAACAAACACAGTATTCAGGTATATGTAAATGCATAGTTAAAGCTTAACAAGCATGCAATAGTGCCCCTACAGATTAAAGTTCTTAAGTTTTGCTACTGCAAGAAGAAACTACAGTGCTGTTTCCGTGTCACCTTGCTCCCAAAGCTCTCTAGCTTAGAGCATCTCCAGCCGCACCCCCAGAAAGGCCTCCCCAGGCGATTTTTTCGCGCCGACGCCGAAAAAACGGCCCAGTCGCGCCCCTAGGAGCCCGATTTTCGCCGGCCTGGGCCGAAATCAGCGCCGGCGGACCCAGGCCGAACCCGGCGCGCTGGGGGGTGCCCGGGGGCGTCGGGGTGAGCGGTTTTGGCGCGAAAGAGCCGCGGGCCAGCCGTGTCAGCGACACCGCGCCTCGTCTTCCCCTAACGCCTCGGTTTTCCGCGGGGAATCAATGGCAAGGCTGCCGCTGGTCAGCTTTGCCATTGATTCCTCACGGGCGGCGCGTCACGGGGCGGCGCACCGACGCCTCCCCTCCCGCGCACGCGTACACACGGGCGTGGCGCGACTATATAAGCCGGTGGCCTCCCTCGCCTCTGGCCACACCAGCCCTAGCCATCGAGCTCTCCCTCTCCCGTGCGCCGCCGCCGAGCCCTCCCTCTCCCTCTTCCGTGCGCCGCCGCCGAGCCCTCCCTCTCCCTCTTCCGTGCGCCGCCGCCGAGCCCTCCCTCTCCCTCTCCCGATGGCCGAACGTTTCCCCGGAGACGAGGCGGCGGCCAACGGCTTCGGCCGCCGCTCGCTCCGCGAACAGGAGTCGTGGCTCCTGTTCGAGGCGAACATCCCGGCGCCGCCGGACATGCGCGAACAGAAGTCGTGGCTCCTGTTTGCCGAAATTTAGCCGTGTTTAACTGAACTTCGCCGAACGTTTTTTTTAATTATACGCATCTGGGGGCGGCCCTGGGGCCGGCGACCGGGGACCAACTCGCCCCCAGGCCCTTTTTTTGCGCCGGCTTGCCCCCAGGTGGCGATTTTAGGCGCCCCCTGGGGGGCCAACGGCTGGAGATGCTCCTAGCTTCTGGCTATTTAGTAGACTAGTCTCTAAGAGCATCTCCAGCCGTTCGCCCCCAAGGGTGTTTCAAGGCGGAAAATAGCGTCTCTTGGGGGCTTGTCGTGCTATTTTCAGAGTTGGGGGGGGGGGGGCTCCGGTTCCCAGCCGCCCCAATTTCGCCCCCTCCCCTCAGCCGTCGAGTTCCAACTCAGATTCGGCACAAATCCAACAAATTTTTTTACCACATAGTTCATCACAAAAATCAATACAAATCAAATAGTTCAACGAAGCAAGCTCATAATTCGAACTAGGCGTTGCCCTTGAGCCTCCATAGGTGCTCCACCAGATCCTTCTGCAGTTCTTGATGCACCTGTGGGTCTCGGATCTCCTGACGCATATTGAGGAAGGCAGCCCATGCTACCGGTACCTGGTGATCAACAGCTGCAAGAGGACCCTGCCTGAAATATGGTTCAGTGTCAAACATTGGCTCGTCCTGGTCGCTCTCAATGATCATGTTGTACAAGATGACACAGCAATTCATCACCTCCCACATATGAGATTTCGACTAGGTCAGAGCGGGGTACCGGACAACAGCAAATAGAGATTTAAGCACACCAAATGCCTGCTCAACATCCTTCCTGCAAGCCTCCTGACACTTAGCAAAGTAGGAGTTCTTGCCTCCTGGCACAGGGTTTGAGATAGTCTTCACAAATGTTGACCATCTTGGATAGATGCCATCTGCTAGGTAGTATCCCTTGTTGTACTGGCGCCCATTGACCTTGAAGTTCACCGGAGGAGCATGACCTTCAACAAGCTTGGCAAAGACATTCGAGCACTGCAGGACGTTGATGTCATTGTGAGTTCCTGGCATACCAAAGAAGGAGTGCCAAATCTAGAGGTCCTGTGTAGCCACTGCCTCAAGTACCACACTGCAACCTCCTTTCGCGCCTTTGTACATCCCCTGCCAAGCAAATGGACAGTTTTTCCATGCCCAATGCAGGCAATCGATGCTTCCAAGCATCCCATAAAATTCTCTTGCTTCATTCTGTGCTAGGATCCGAGTAGTGTCTTCAGCATTGGGTGATCGCAAGTATTGTGGTCCAAACACTTCCACCACTGCCCTGCAGAACTTGCACAAATACTCAATGGTGGTGGACTCGGCCATGCGTCTATAGTCTTCCTGTATATCACCGGGAGCTCCGTATGCAAGCATCCTCATAGCCAACCGTGCACTTCTGGAGTGAGGAGAATCCAACCGTGCTGGTGCAATCCTTCTTGCAAATGAAATAGCTGTCGAACTCTCGGATGACATTCACAATCTTGAGGAAGAGCTTCCGGCTCATCCGATAACGGTGCCCAAATACTTCCTCGCCGTATAGTGGAGCGTCGGCGAAGTAGTCAGCGTAGAGCAAGCAATAGCCCTCCATTCGATGCCTCTGCTTGCTCTTGTGGTGGCCTGATGCTGAACCACCTCGCCGCGGCTTTGCATTCTTTGCGAACAGGCCGACCAGAGCGGCGAGGATCATGAGGTGCTCTTCGTCGTCGGTGTCGGCCTCGGCTTCCTCCTCCATCAGAGCCGCGAACGCCTCGTCGTCGTCGGAGCCCATCGCCGAACAGGCAAATCGCAGAACACTTCACGGGCGTGGTGGGCGGGTAGCCGCCGGTATCCTCACCTGCGTGGTCGGAGTCGGAGTCCTGGAAAGCTCAACCAGGAGCGGGATGGAGGCTGTCTTGGCGAAACCCTCTCTTTTCGGCGGGGGAATGGCCTTTCTAGCGGCGGAGCAGCGACTGTGGGCAGGGGGGTGGCACCGGTATCGGCATGGCGGCGAAAGGGGAAGTGGCGTTCTGCCCCGCGTGGGTCGAATCTGGGCGGGGAAAAGGCTTTCTCGCCTGACAGTGGTGGTCCACGCGCCACTTTTCCTTCCGCCGGAGCCCCAAGCCCCCCCTGGGTTCGGCCTGGGATCGTCGGTCCAAAAAATGACCCGAACTGGCGGAATTCGGAATTCTGAAGGCGCGACTGGGGAGTTTTTTTTCGCCGGCGGAAAAAAGACGCCTTGGGGTGCTGTTGGGGATGCGGCTAGAGATGCTCTAAAGCATGGTGCCTCAGCCTAGAGACCTGAAATGAGCTTGCCACCAAAATCAAGCAAAAGGAGCTTGTTGAAACTCTGGTCCTTGTCCGCATGCATGCACACGTTATACTGTTCAGAAACCTGCTGGAGGTGGATCGCTCATTGACTAGGTTAAGTGTTGAGACTGTTACCAATTTATGGGCATGCCTTATTGGGGGGACAATACAAACACAGTATAGTCAGATAGTAGTGTATGTATATGTATGGTTAAGGCTTAACAACGCATGAAATAGTGCCTTGCAGATTAAAGTTCTGAAATTTTGCTACTGCAAGAAACTACAGTGCGAGTACTCCCAAGGCTCTTTAGCTAGACATTCTTTTTTTTTTCTTTGGCTAGACATTCACTAGCTACTGGCCATTCGTAGACTAGCCTCTAAAGCATGGTGCCTCAGCCTAGAGACCGGAAATGATAGGAATGCATGGAGCCATAGACCAATGGACCATGGATGCCCAGACGTTGGGCACTCTATCAGTAACTCACTTTTCCATAGATGAGAAAAGAAGAAGACATGGCAGTAAATACATGATAAGAACATGTAACTGCACACAATAATGCTAGGACAAGTACCTCAACTGGCTCGAAGATAGCTGAATGTAGCACCTATCATTGGTGCTGCTCAATATATGTTGCAAGTTTGCAACACTTTGTGTAGTGCACAAAGGGTAAGAGGGCGCAGAGTCCATGTGACGACTAGCCATATTTATTGTTCGGATCAACATTCCAAGGCCGTTTGAGATTCTTCATGGAGGCACAGTATGTTTATAGAAAAAAAAGGATATTTGTGGACACACATTAAGGGCCTGTACGTGAGCTGTGTTTCTTGGGCTGCCAGAGTGGCCGCAGCAGAAGTGCAGAGATAGTAAAGGAAGGAGGTGGATGAGGCTGGCAGTGGGGGAGAAGAAGAAGAAGAAGGCCTTGGAAACATACCCTCTGCCAGGAGAAATAATGAGGCCATCAATTTCAAATGTCCCAAGCAGAAAAGATCCTTCCTTTACTACAGCTACTGCTGCTTCCTCGCAATATAATATGCATTTTTGATTCCTTTGGATCGAGAGCTAGTGTAGATGTAGATGAGATCTGAAGGCAGCATTCATGGCGGTCGTCTGGAATGTGTGCATCTGAGCAAGCATGACCGCTGGTGTCAGGACGTCGTTTGTTGCCTCGATCGGTGGTATCCAAGAACCATGGCCTAGGAGCTAGTACAAAGCCCGAAGCATTTCATTGTTCCGGTAAGAAATACAGTATCAGTTTCAGATCAAGGAAGCCTTTAACTAGAAAAATGATCAGTGAAGCTAGTACTCCTACAACATTCAGGTCTCATCATCGCACGTAATTATACACATCTTGTTTTGAAAGAAACGGTAACGGATACTCCTATCTAGTAGCAGCTAAAAAAGGTAGTACAGCTGAAGTGGTGAGCTTATATATGGAAGTTCCTGTGGAAAATAATGTGGTGTACGCCTGATGCAACTCCCTTTCAGAGGAGTATGTCTGATGCATTGAATGGCATGGATCGAATTGCCTAGGCAGTTACTCTAAACCTCACTGTTTGCCTGCTGTAACCTACAATTGTGGCAACCTAGCCCCACGCATCCTTGGAATACCGGACACGCATCAGGAAACGGGGCCCACCGCCACCCCGGGGAGGTGGGCCCACACCGATGCCATGCGATGCGTTACGTTGCATACGCCTCACTCACTGACACGGAGACCTGCGTCTCTCAGGTCTTCAGGCAACTGTTCCGGTTTCTAGGAGTACTTGTGAAGCAGAGCGAGTAGTGGCAGCGGGCGTGGAGGCATGTGCGCATAGCATGTTTTAGTCCGACCCGGCCTGCCCACTGGTGCGCGCGGGCGGCCATGCATCGTCGTCGCAGCGGCCAACGGCTGCAGCGGGCATTGTGTCTCCCCTCCGCGTGTACATGCTGCGACGATGATTCAATGCGGTGGATGGAGGTAGATGCGCTTAGCGCAGGAACAGTGCGGCGTCTTACCGGCGCAGAGCTCTGTAATCCGTTCTGCTTACCCTATCGAGAGCGAAATTTGAATCTATAGGAAGAGCCCTCTAGTCTCTACTACGCGAGAGACAGGGACGCCTAGCTCTTCCCGGGCGAATGCTCTCCGAACACAGGGTGGGTTGCCGCGGGCTTGCGCTGCATGACCCACCACCACCATGGCTGCACGGCCGCACGCACTATCCGAGCAGGGGGGTGGAACAGCCGGTTGATAGTTGATCGGCGAGGTGACTGGAGCGTCGCGGTGCGGCTGCCGGGCTCGCGGAGAGCAGCGCGGCAGCCAGGTGCGTGCCCGAGGTCCCTTCTCGACTCTGTCCTCTCCGGTCTCCGCCCAAACAGCGCCTCCACTCCCCGCTGCTCTGAGAGAGAGCCTGTTGATGAGGCGACAATGCGTGCAGCTAGTGCGCGCCGCGGCACAAGGACGCGTACGCGCGCCACGGCGCACAGGGAGGTTCGGTACGAGCCAGACGTACCGCGCGTCAACCCAGATCCATGCATGGCCAAGTGAACCACGGGTGCCCGGGGCCGGCCCGTACGTACGGCCAACCTTAATTGGCCCGTACCGTTACTACATTGCCTGCACCGACTCTACTAGCAGCGCGCGCGTGCCCTTGATTTTAGTTTAGTGTTTTCATTCCAGATATGCGTGTGAACACAGGTGCCACGCGTCGTCCCTCGCGCAGGCGACTTTTTTTCGAAAAGGGGCACTTTAGTACTTAAAAGATTTAAGCATTACACCCGGCCTCTACATAGTTAAGATGCACACAGCCAAACAATATCCTCTCATTCAAAAAAAAAGACGAAAAACAAGGAAAACATGCAGTATCCGTATAACGCCTAAAGCGGAGGGAGGCCAATCCTAAGATCATGCTGCCACCCATGTTGGGTAAAAGTATCCCTCGCCGTAGCCTCCAATCATGTACACACCTCCATAAACAGGTCTCGATTCTCCACACATTATAGAGAGGACCATAAACGAAGGGTCCCGGTACATCTGTAGATAACCTGCATAAGAGAAGTACTTTTATCGTTAAAAAACTTATCATTTCTACAGAGCCAAAGCGACCAAATAACGGCAAGCGCTCCCACTCTGAGAAGGGTTCTAAACCTGTGATCAATCCCATGTAGCCAGTTGCCAAACACATTAGCAATACTACAAGGAGGATACAAGTTAGAAGCTATTTGGATGACTGACCATATAGAACAAGCCAATTTGCATTGAAAGAATAAATGTTTTATTGTCTCATCATGGTGACAAAAGACACATTGCGGACTTCCATGCCAATTCCTCTTAATAAGGTTATCTTTAGTAAGAATGACTCCACGACGAAGATACCATGCGAAGATTTTATTCTTAAGCGGTATCTTCATCTTCCAGATCTTCTTGTTATTATCAACTGGCACATCAGACTGGATTAACGCTCTATACATAGACTCTACTAAGAACTGTCCATTCCCATGTAGGTTCCATCGGAATACATCAGACCCATGTGACAATTACACTGTGAACAACCGCTGGAGCAGGATGTTCCATGATTGTAGTCTGGGTCCAAATAAATCCCTTCTGAATGTCACATTTGGCGGAAATGATTCCATTACCATGGCGATAGTATCGCCCTTGTGACGTACAATGTTGTATAGAGCCGGATATTGTTCCCGGAGAGTGGCATTTCCTAGCCACTTATCCTCCCAGAATCTAATTTCCGAGCCATCCTTAATCGAGAAAGATCCATAGCAAAAGAAATATTTCTTCGTAGCCATTAGACCCGCCCAAAAGTGAGAATCCCCAGGCTTCCAATATACTTGGGATACTGCCTTGGATCCCACATATTTCCGTCTGAGGAGGGTTTGCCATACACCATCTTCCGTTAGTAATTTAAACAACCATTTACCGAGTAGGGACCTATTCTTAACCTCAAGGTCATGAATGCCCAACCCGCCTTGGTCTTTGGGACGGCAAACCACGCTCCATTTAGCCAATCGATATTTCTTTTTCTCGCTATCTCCTTGCCAAAAGAATCTTGATCGGAAATAATCCAATCTAAGTAAAATTCCTTTTGGCAACTGGAAGAAGGAGATCATATATAGTACCATATTACTTAGTACTGAATTTATTAGGACCAATCTTCCTCCTAGAGACAACAGCTTACCTTTCCAACTGCTAAGTCTTTTTTGCAGCCTCTCCTCGACGTGTTTCCATTCAGCATTTGTGAGTCTCCGATAATGTATCAGTATCCCCAAATATGTGATCGGAAACTGGCCCAACCCACATCCGAACAGTTCGGCGTACAGGTGAGCCTCGTCTTGGGCCTCGCCAAAGCAAAACAATTCACTTTTATGAAAATTGATCTTAAGACCTGAGAGTTGCTCGAATGCTGATAAAATTAATTTCAGATTTCTTGCTTTCTCGAGGTCATGATCCATGAAGAGAATTGTATCGTCGGCATACTGAAGTATGGAGAGGCCACCATCAACTAGATGATTTACTACCCCATCAATTTGTCCATCAGCCTTGGCACGCTCAATCATGACTGCTAGCATATCCGCCACTATATTGAATAGCATGGGCGATATCGAGTCACCTTGTCGCAATCCCTTCTTCGTTTGAAAATAGTGGCCAAGGTCATCATTGACCTTAATGGCAACACTGCCTCCTGAAACAAAGCTATGGATCATTGCGTGCCACTTTGCAGAAAATCCTTTCATTCTGAGAGTCTGTTGAAGAAAGGGCCATTTGACTTTGTCATAAGCTTTTTCAAAGTCTATTTTAAGTATGACCCCATTCAACTTTTTTCTATGTAATTCATGGACAATTTCATGAAGGATAACAACTCCGTCTAGGATGTGTCTACCTTGCATAAACCCTAGCCGCCGGTACCCGCCGCTCCTCCCTTCCTCCCCTCCGTCACCGCTTGGCTAAGCCCGAGCGGCCGAAGGCGGTGACGAGGGATCACCTCCCTCTCCCTCTCGTGTTGGTCAGGTGGCGTTGGGCACCTAGGCCCCCAATCTGATCCACGGTAGCACGACGGCAGCTCCCTACGACGATGTTGGGCGGCCGCATGGAGATGATGGATGAGTGTGACGGCACGGATGTGCAGCCTTGGAGGGCTAGGTGGTGATCTATGTGCGAGGCCAGTCTCCGGCCAGGTCCGTTCGGATTTAGCGTCGGGGCCACAGTGTGCGTCAGACTCTGTACTGGATGTAAGTGGACCGTGGCGGCGAGGTGCTAGCCTTTCGCGCGTGCGATGGCCGACCGGATGCGCTACAGTACATGGTTTGGTGGTGGTGATCAAGATTCGATCAGCCGGATGGTGGTGACTGCAAACTGTACTGCGGCGACTACATATGGCTCCACGATGACAATGGGTTGGTCATTGAAAGGTCTTTGGAAGGGTTCATCTCTTCTGATCCGGTGGTTGACTTCTTCGGTGAGATACCAATTATGGACGACAGTTTGACATAGAGGGATGGTTGTACCTATCTTTTAAATGAGAATTTTCTTTTGGAATATGCATGGTTTCAGGACTAGGGGATGCCACAACCAACTCAGACATTATGTGCATTGTGAGCATATCGGCATTATTTGTTTCCAGGAAACTATTAAGCAACCATTTTCTCCTACGGAACTGAATTCCATGGTTGGTTTCTCTTCTTTCACCTGAGTCTGGACCCCGATGACAGGTCACTCTGGGGAGCTTCTCACTGGAGTTAATGATTAATTTTTTGAAGTCTCTACATCATTAACTAAGCGTTTCTTTGTGAGCATTGTGGTGCTTCACAAACCCTCCCAATTATCTTGGGAAGTAATTAAAGTATGCAACCTAGCTGTCCACTCCCTTTCCTCGTCTATCTTGACCTCCCTCTCCTCCAGATTACTGGCCTCTTCTATCTTTGTATTAATTGGTGGTGATTTTAACCTTCTTGGGATCCCACTTGATAAAAACGACGCTAACCTCCATTGGCCTCGCTCTTCCGCGTTTAACGATTTAGTTAACAACCTTGCTCTTTGGGAGCTTCACCGTGTTGGGGCACGCTATACCTGGTCCAATTGTCAGTTGGATCTTGTTCATTGTGTTCTTGATCGTGTCCTTATGTCTGTTGATTGGGAGACTAATTTTCCAAAAGCCGTGTTAATCACTGAATCCCACATCGGATCTAATCATACTCTCTTGATTGTGCACTACTAAAAAAAGGGCTATAGGCAGATTCTTAGTAGTAGCTGAAAGAAATATGCCCTAGAGGCAATAATAAAGTTGTTATTTATATTTCCTTATATCATGATAAATGTTTATTATTCATGCTAGAATTGTATTAACCGGAAACTTGATACATGTGTGGATACTGATGAAGCTATGTACCTAGGGTAGGGTCATAGGCCTGACCTAGATACCCTCCCCTAGGACATCACCTTAAAGTCAGAAGCGTTCAAGGGATACCATCATCCACTCGACCAGAAGCACTTCACTCGGAAGACTCGAAGTCACTCGACCGCAGCAATTATCACTCGACTGCCAGAAGGCCTAAAGCCACTCTATATGGCAACGGTCGGACGTTTACTCTGTAGACTTAATGGACATTTATGTCACTTTATTACTGGCGTTACAAGAAACGCCCCATATTTATGTACTTTAAACCCTATGTAACTGAGGGCGGGAGGGGCCTGGCGAACTCTATATAAGCCACCCCCTCCTCAGGGACAAGGGTTCGCACCCCCTGTAACTCAACACACATATAATCCAGTCGACCGCCTCCGGGCACCGAGACGTAGGGCTGTTACTTCCACTGTGAAGGGCCTGAACTCGTAAACCTTGTGTGTACAACTTCACCATAGCCGAGATCTTGCCTCCTCATACCTACCCCCATTCTACTGTCAGTCTTAGATCCACGACAGTTGGCGCCCACCGTGGGGCAGGTGTCTTAGCGAATTTTTGGTGAAGTTGTGATTTTTCTGATTCCCATCATCATGGTTTCCGGCGGTGGCTTGGATGAGGGCCGCGAGATCCGTCTCGGCGCGCTCGTCTTTGTTGCCGATGACTCCACCTGGCTTCAGGAGGCTCCTCTCGACGTCGAGGCGCTCCCCGTTCATGGGGCGATGCACTTTCGCGCGTGCGTCCGCGGCGTCCTTCTCCGGCAGCCATCGACCCAGTATCGGTCGGCTCCTGTGGTGTCCTCGCTCCCTGCTGTTCGCCGGCGCAAGCGATCCAGTCGGTCTCGGCTTCAGCGGTGGGTGAGACACGCGGTGGCCCGTCAGTCGGCCACCCCACAAGTCACGGTAATCGAGCCCGACGAAACTCTCTACGGCCTGTTCGACTGGCTCCGTCGAGACCGCGTCCGAGTGCGATAGCAGCGATCCCGCGGCTGAAGTCTTGATGGTCAACGGACCACGTAGTCCTCCTGGCTTCCCCCGCGACAACGGCGGTGATGGTGGCGGTGATCCTTGACGTGTTATGGATGCACTTCACACCCCCATCGTTGGGGAAACCCCCGAGGCCCGGGCCTTGGAGGAGGCGCGCCTGGCCAACTTGGCAGAGCGCACTCGACTGGAGAACCTTTAGCATGCTCTCAACGAGCGTGCTCAGCAGCGGATCCCTGAATCCAGTCGACGACAGCTTTTTCCACCTCAACCTCTGGTATACCGCACTCCGATTCAAAATCTCACAGCAGCAGCCCGAATAGCAGAGTCAATTCAGCCTTCTCAGTCGGAAGCTGGCAGAGATTTGATGCAGATCCGGGCCTTACTCCGGGCAGCCGGAGAGCAGAACACAACAGTGTCTCAATCGCGGAATAGGATCCATAGCAGGTCTGTGATGGCAGATATAGTTCAGTCGGCCCATAGCCCAAGATTGCCTCCGTGGCGTGAGGGTCACGGGTACCGGCAGGATCAGTACAGAAACCACGAGCAGTATGATCACCGACTCGGCCGTGACGATCGTCGTCGAGTGCCCACACCCCCTCCGAGGAGTGGATCATATGTGCCACGACAGCATGATGACAGACGCCCTCACAGTGGCGAGCGAAGAATACCAGTCGACCCAAGGGAGCCGGGCTTTGATGCGAGATCTATTCTCGTTCAAGGTCTGGTTGACAGGAACAGGGCGCACCGAGAGGGCCATGACAGAAATCACCCGACTGGCGGCAGAGTGCATGTTTCTAGTCCAGAGTGTTTCAGCAGAGCCATCAGGGCCGCAGTGATTCCTCCCAACTTCAGGTTGGCGACTGGAGTCAGCAAGTTCACTGGTGAGTCCAAGCCTGACACTTGGCTTGAGGATTACCGAGTGGCTGTACAGATCGGTGGCGGTAATGATGAAGTGGCCATGAAACACCTTCCTTTGATGTTAGAAGGCTCGGCCAGAGCATGGTTGACTCAGTTAGCACCTGGCAGTATATTCAGTTGGGAGGAACTCGCCCGAGTGTTTGTTAGAACTTTTGAGGGTACTTGCAAATGACCAGCAGGGTTAACAGAATTGCAACATTGCATGCAAAAACCGAGTGAAACTCTGAGAGATTTCATTCAGAGCTGGACCACTTTGCACCACACAGTGGAAAATGTGTCCGAGCATCAAGCAGTTTTTGCCTTCAAGGAAGGTGTTAAGTATCGAGAGCTAGTCCTGAAATTCGGTCGGACAGGAGATATGTCCCTGACTCGGATGATGGAAATAGCCACTCGGTACGCTAACGGAGAAGAAGAGGATCGACTCCGCAGTGGAAAGAGCAAACCAGTCGGTCAGGACACCAGTGGGGGTACTTCCAATCAGAAACAGAAGCGCAAGGCCGAGCCAGCTGCTCCTGGTGAAGCTTTAGTCGTGCCTCAAGGAAAGTTCAAGGGGAAGCCCAAAGGGTCCTGGACCCCCAAGAAAGTGAAAGATCAAGCCGGAAATGATGTGTTGGATTTGCCATGTCACATTCACACCAAGAAGTATGAAGAAGGCCATCTGATTTATCCTAAGCATACCACTCGACAGTGTCGGGTTCTGATCCAGCAGTTCCGAGAGAAACAACCTAGCGATAAGGAAAAAGAGTCAGACAAGGATGAGGACAAAGAGGAAGATGATGGTTTTCCCAATGTCAATTCCACCCTAATGATTTTTGCTGATATTGAGAGCAAAAGCCGACTGAAGGTGATCAACAGAGAAGTGAATATGGTTGCTCCGGCAACAACAACATATCTGAAGTGGTCGCAAACAGCTATCACATTCGACTAGTCTGATCACCCAGCACGTATAGCCACCCCTGGGAGGCAAACGTTGGTGGTCGACCCAGTCGTTGGAGGCACTCGACTGACCAAAGTGCTAATGGACGGTGGCAGCGGCCTGAATATCCTTCATGTTGAAACCTTGAAGGGGATGGGCATTACGATGTCCAAACTTAGTGAGATCAACATGAGCTTTCACGGCGTCATCCCTGGCAAGAAGGCTGAATCACTCAGCCAGATAACCCTTGACGTGGTTTTCACTGATTCAAAGAATTACCGTAAGGAAAAGTTGACATTTGAAGTAGTGGATTTCCAGAGTGCTTATCATGCTATTTTGGGGAGGCCGGCGTATGCACGATTTATGGCACGACCATGTTACGTGTATCTCAAGTTGAAAATGCCTGGCCCCAGAGGAGTGATCACGGTCACTGGCAATCGGCAGAAGGCAGAGGAATGTTTCCAGAAGGGTTCTAAAATTGCTGATGCACAAATAGCAGCAGTTGAAATGCAAGAGTATCAGAAGAATGCAGATCCGAGTGATTTGCTGCGAGGCAAGAAGCCTGCCACACATTCTGCATTTCAGTCGTCCGGTGAAACAAGGCCGATTCATATTCACCCGACCGATCCTAATGCTGCTCCTACTCATATCTCAACATCACTCGACAGCAAATAGGAAGAAGCGCTCATCCAGTTCCTCCGTGTGAACTGGGACATCTTTGCATGGAAACCTTCTGACATGACGGGTGTACCCAGGGGACTGGCTGAGCACCGTTTGCGAGTCGACCAGAAAGTGAAACCAGTCAAGGAACATCTTCGACGGTCCGCCGTACAAAAGAGAAAGGCAATTGGTGAGGAAGTGGCTGTGCTCCTGGAAGCTGAGTTCATCCGAGAGATTTACCACTCCGAGTGGCTCGCCAATGTTGTCATGGTCCCCAAGAAGGACGACTCACTTCGCATGTGCATTGACTTCAAGCATATCAATCGGGCCTGCCCAGAAGATCATTTTCCTCTCCCCCGCATCGATCAAATCGTCGACTCGACTACGGGATGTGAGCGCTTGTCTTTTCTGGACGCCTATTCCGGGTATCATCAGATCCGACTGTATGGACCCGATGAGATAAACAGCTTTCATCACTCCATTCGGGTGCTTTTGTTATGTCACCATGCCATTCGGCCTCAAGAACGCTGGTGCCACATTTATGAGGATGATTTAGAAGTGTCTGCTCACTCAAATCAGTCGGAATGTGGAAGCATATACGGATCACATTGTGGTCAAGTCGCGTAAAGGTTCCGACCTGCTGACTGACCTCGCTGAAACCTTTGCCAACCTGAGAAGATATGATATCAAGCTTAATCCGTCAAAATGCACATTCGGAGTTCCAGGAGGAAAGTTACTCAGTTTTCTCGTTTCCGAACGAGGGATCGACGCGAACCCAGAAAAAGTTGGGGCCATACTCCGGATGAAACGCCCTGTGCGTGTGCATGACGTGCAAAAGCTTACTGGTTGTTTGGCCGCCTTGAGTCGATTCATTTCTCGCCTCAGTGAAAAGGCATTGCCTCTTTACCGACTCATGAAGAAATCTGACAAGTTTGAGTGGACTCCTGAAGCTGATGCAGCGTTTGCAGAGCTCAAAACCCTGCTTTCCACCCAGCCGGTGCTAGCTGCCCCAATCAGCAAAGAGCCTTTACTGCTTTATATTGCAGCCACTGGACAAGTTGTCAGTACAGTGCTCACGGTCGAGCGGGAAGAAGAAGGAAAAGCCTATAAAGTTCAGTGCCCGGTGTACTACATTTCTGAAGTCTTGACTCCATCCAAGCAAAGATATCCACATTATCAGGAGCTTGTCTATGGAATTTACATGACCACGAAGAAAGTTGCACATTATTTCTCTGATCACTCCATTACAGTCATCGGCGATGCACCGTTGTCAGAAATTCTAAACAACAGAGATGCAACCGGTCGAGTGGCAAAATGGGCGATTGAACTCCTTCCCTTGGATATCAAATTTGAAGCAAAGAAAGCTATCAAGTCCCAAGCAATAGCAAATTTCCTTGCCGAGTGGGTTGAGCAGCAACAACCGACTCAGATTCACTCGGAGCATTGGACCATGTTCTTTGATGGATCCAAGATGCTGAATGGTTCTGGTGCTGGGGTGGTATTAGTATCCCCTCGATGAGACAAACTCAGCTATGTTCTTCAGATTCATTTTGATTCCTCCAACAACGAAGCTGAATATGAAGCACTCCTATACCGGTTGCGTATGGCCATTTCACTCGGCATCTGTCGCCTAATGGTCTACGGCGACTCAGATTTGGTGGTTAATCAAGTCATGAAGGAATGGGACATCAGAAGCCCAGCCATGACTGGCTATTGTAATGCAGTGAGAAAGTTAGAGAAGAAGTTTGAGGGGTTAGAGCTCCATCATATACCCCGACTGAAAAATCAAGCGGCGGATGATTTGGCAAAGATAGGTTCCAAGAGAGAGGCCATTCGCAGCAATGTGTTTTTGGAACATATTCATACACCTTCAGTTCAGGAAGATCCTTTCACTGAAGATCCCCCACAACCTAAGAGTGCCACTGATCCGACTGAAGTCGAAGTCCTAGCCGTGGTCGACTTGATCATGGAGGTTTTGGTCATCACTCCCGACTGGACAGTGCCATACATCACATACATTCTTAGGAAGGAACTCCCAGAAGATGAAGAAGAGGCTCGACAGATTGTCCGTCGATCCAAAGCCTTTACTGTGATAAGAGGACAGCGGTTCAGAGAAAGTGTAACTGGAGTCAGCCAGAAATGCATAACACCAGAAGAAGGTCGAGTGATCCTCAACGACATCCACTCGGGGACCTGTGGTCACCATGCATCCTCTCGGACCATTGTAGCCAAAGCATACCGAGCGGGATTTTATTGGCACGAGCAAATGAAATGGCGAAGGAAATAGGCAACAAATGTGAAGGCTGCCAGTTTTACTCCAACATGTCTCACAAGCCTGCATCAGCCCTGAAGACCATTTCGCTCGTCTGGCCCTTTGCTGTTTGGGGATTAGATATGGTTGGACCTCTGAGGACTGGTAGGAGTGGCTTCACTCATGTGCTCGTGGCAGTCGACAAGTTCACCAAATGGATTGAAGCCAAGCCTATCAAAAATCTTGAAGCCAGTACTGCTGTCAGCTTCATCAGAGAGTTAACATTCGGCACAGCATCATCACTGACAATGGGTCGAACTTCGATTCTGATGAGTTTAGAGCCTTCTGTGCTTCCCAAGGCACTCGAGTTGACAATGCTTCAGTCGCCCATCCCCAGTCGAATGGACAAGCAGAAAGAGCAAACGGATTGATTCTCAAAGGACTGAAACCCCGATTGATGCGTGATCTCAAGCATGCAGCAGGCGCCTGGGTCGATGAACTTCCATCAGTGCTTTGGGGATTGAGGAAAACTCCTAAACGGTCGACTGGCCGAACTCCATTCTTCTTGGTCTATGGAGCTGAAGCTGTACTTCCGAGTGACTTGCTTCACAATGCACCCCGAGTCGAGCTTTTCTCAGAAGATGAAGCGGAACAGGCTCGGCAAGACGCAGTTGATTTCCTGGAAGAGGAAAGAGAGATGGCCCTGATCCGATCGACCATTTATCAGCAAGACCTGTGTCGATTCCACGCCAGAAACGTGAGGAGTCGAGCATTTCAAGAGGGAGACTTGGTTCTTCGAGTGGATCAGCAGAAACCACATAAGCTCGCTCCAAAGTGCTCCACAACGAAGCATACCACCTCTACAATGTCGAGCACAATAAAGACGAGCCACGCGCTTGGAATGCGGAGCTGCTCCGCCCCTTTTACACTTAAGCATTCAGACCGTTGAGATGTAATAAGAAATACCTTCTAGTTTGATTATCAAAGACACAGTTTTACAGTCTCCTAAATGATCGTTGTTCCTTTTTTATATGTTCTAAATCCCCCAGTGGGTGCCTTAGATGCGAATCCGCTTCGCCTAAGTTTCAAAAAAGAAAAATCCTGCCGAGTGAGGAGCAAGCCTCTCACTCGGAGGCTTAGCTGCGAATCCGTTTCGCCAAAGTTTGTAAAATCCTACCGAGTGGTGAGCAACCCTCACACTCGGCGGCTTAGCTGCAGTCCAGTACTCGCCTAAGTTTGGAAAATCCTACCGAGTGGTGAGCAACCCTCTCACTCGGGGGCTTAGCTGCAGTCCAGTACTCGCCTAAGTTTGAAGAATCCCACCGAGTCGTGAGCAACCCTCTCACTCGGGGGCATAGTTGTAGTCCAGTACTCGCCTAAGTTTGAAAAATCCTACCGAGTGGTGAGCAACCCTCTCACTCGGGGGCTTAGCTGCAGTACAGTACTCACCTAAGTTTGAAAAATCCTACCGAGTGGTGAGCAACCCTCTCACTAGAGGGATTAGCTGCAGTCCAGTACTCGCCTAAGTTTGAAAAATCCTACCGAGTGGGGAGCAACCCTCTCACTCGGGGGCTTAGCTGCAGTCCAGTACTCGCCTAAGTGTGTAAAATCCTACCGAGTGGCGAGCAACCCTCTCACTCGGGGGCTTAGCTGCAGTCCAGTACTCGCCTAAGTATAAAATACGTTCCGAGTGAGAACCGATCTTCTCGCTCGGGGACTTGGCCACACGCTCCATCCCGATCCGCAAGGATGACGAGGTGTAGCTCGACTGCGACCTTCTCCTCAGAGCTGCGCCATAAATACAATGTGCGCTCCATCCTGATCGGCAAGGACGATGAGGTGCAGGTCGACTGTGACCTTCTCCTCAGATCTGCGCCATAGGTACAATGTGCGCTCCATCCTGATCTACAAGGACGACGAGGTGCAGGTTGACTGCAACCTTCTGCTCAGAGCTGCATCACTCGAAGACAAACACAAGCATATTCAGAGATAAACCAAGTTTAGATAAATCCTAAGGTTCCAGACCACGGATTAAAGTACTCGGGCGTCAGGCCCGAAGGAGTTTAACGGTTACAAAATTACTCGGCATCCCGAGGCAAAATTAAGGTGAGGCATAAAGTTTGTTCACTCCGCAGGAGGAGGGCTAGCAGGCTCGACGAACTCGTCCAGATCAATTCCGTCAGCAATCCGAGTGGCAGCAGCAATGAAAGTTTCCATGAAGGATTGGAAGTCATGCCTTTTGGTATTGGCAACCTTGATCACCGCCAGCTTCTCTTCTCGGGCTTCCTTGCAATGGACACGAACAAGCGACAGAGCCACGTCAGCACCGCATCGGGCAAAAGACTTCTTCCATTCTTGCACTCGACCAGGGATCTCATTGAGTCGAGTCATCAGAGACTCGAGGTCATTTTGAAGCGTCGCCCCTGGCCGGAGTGTTGTGTCGATGCGTGACACCGCGACCTTCAGACAAGCAAGGTAGTCGACAACACCAGCGACACGGGATTCCAGTCGGAGCACGTTCATGGCAGCTTCGTCCTTCACAGGAGAGAGGATGGGGTCCAAGCTTGTCTCAACTCGCCCAGTCTCTTCCTCGAAGTTCTGGCAGAATTCTGCACACACAATACAACGGTGAGTCAATAGTTATATATCGATTCGACAGTACAAGTCAGTCGGGTAAAGGAAAGCACCTTCAAGCATGCCGAACAGCTTCTTGGCAAGACCTCCCAGATAATTCTCCAAGTCATCTCTCTTGCGGGCGATGTCTTCCATCTTGTCGGTCAGAGCCCTCTTGTCCTTCTTCAGACGAGTCGCCTCCTTGTTGGCCTCATCCAGGGCAGTCTTCAGCTTGGCGTTCTCTTCCTCCAGTTTGCCGACTGAAGCCAGCTTCTGGTCGGCGAGTGCAGTTTTCTCTTCGGCTGCTTTCTGCGCGGCTGCAAGATCCAGATCCTTTTGAACCAGAGCCTGGTTCATTGTTTCTGAAAGAAATAGCACTCAGTTCAGAAAAAGCAATTAACACCCGGTTCAGGAACAAGTCAGTCGACAAGTTTTTCGTACCAACAGCTTCATCCTTGGCCTTCTGCAAGTTTGTCTTGGCTAGCTCCAGATCGAGATTGAGCTGAATCTGCTTCTGCTCCAGATCAGCAAAACGAGCTCCAAGTTCGCAGGATTTCTGTAATCAAAGGACAGTCAGTCGATAGATGAAAAGATTGGTTACTTCAGAGCGATAAAGTGATAAAGTCAACAAATTCTAAGACTACTGCCGAATCAAACATCCAACAGTAGTCTCGGGGACTACACCCAGTGGGTGCACTTAGCGTGCCCCCACTGGTCCAGTTTCCACTCGACATGGTCCGTCCAGGCCGAGTGTTAAAAAAGAAGAAGAGGAAAGTTGTTCTCAGACCACAGCCGACTGCCCACAGTCGCCTACGGTCTCGGGGACTGCACCCAGTGGGTGCACTCAGCATGCCCCCACTAGTCCAAATTCCACTCGACATGACCCGATTAGACCGAGTGAGGAAATTCTGATTCTCAGACCATAGCCAACTACCCGCAGTCAACTATGGTCTCGGGGACTACACCCAGTGGATGCACTCAGCGTGCCCCCACTGGTTCAAAAACTCAATCGACACAACATAGTCGACCCAAGAAACAAAACTATTCAGCAACAAGTTGAAACACCCAGTGGGTGTACAAATGCAAAACGCAGACTGATGGAAAGATCCCTCAAGGAAACGTTTCAGGTAGCATATCCTAACAGAACAAGTGACAAGCTAAAGGGTCAGTCAGTGATCAACCAACCTGGACGTTGCTCTGAAGATCTGAGCTGGCGTCGTAAGCAGCTTGGCTGGCTACCCAGACCACCTTCATCTGCTCCATCATGATGCCCGCCTGACGTATGGCCTCCTTCGCAAAGCCCACTTGGTCCTCTGGGACGTGATGTGCAGTAAAGAGTGAAGATGGATCAGCCGGAGTCTGCGCAGTCGACACCGAGGGCTGAGCACTCGTCAATGGTACGGCGAAAGTCACAGTAGTCCGATTGGCATTGCCGCCCTCCTGGATTATCATTTCCGTCACCGGTGTCGACTGAGGCGCTTTGCTAGTTGACGTCTTCCTCTTTCTTCTTCCCCGAGGCCTCAGCAGCACACCCTCGTTGTCGTCTGGAAGATCAATGACATTGGGAGGAGCTGCAGAAAGAATCAATCACCAGAAATTCAATCGACCAATCGATCAATGACAAGATTACGAGAGTCGTACCCGGATTAGAGGTGACTGCATCTTCCATTTCCTCGTCTTCATTCCTGTAAGCAGAAGTCTCAGAGGTAGCAGCACTGCAAATTTCAAGATTCAGTCGGTCATGTCTGCTGCAACGAGTCAACCAAAATTCAGTTCATACTAAACCAAGAAATCAAGTCCAACTATTACCCGGAAGCAATGGGGATGGCCACTTTGATCTTGGGCAAGGCCTTCTGCGGTTTTGACAGAGTAGCTTTTGATTGCTTCGGAGCCTTCTCAGTCGGCGCCGGAGAAGACGTCCGAGGACGCTTTGAGCTCTGTCCGGTTTGCGCAGTCGCTTTACCACAGATACTTGCCGGGTTGTGAGTTTGTTTGGACCGCCTTTCGGTGCGAGGGGGGAGTCGACTTCTTCCCCGTCCTCAGAGTCGTTGCTTTCATCGTCTTCTTCCCCATCAGAGTGCCACTCGCCGCTTTCACCTCCGCTCGCCTCCCCTTCTGGATCCTGCTCCTGCTCTCCGTTGGGCATCGAGTACATCTCGGTGAGGGCCTCAAAGACAACAAGTGGGACAAATGTCAGTCGATTGGCAAAGAGCAATTACACGATAGATCAAGAAAACACTCGGAAATCCAGAGGCAGACCTTGTCAGGTTCATATGAGTTGCTAAGTGGAGGGATCCTCCTGGATCCTCTGGGGTTATCCTTGTTACCAGTGATGCCCCTCAGCCACTGCTCCACCGTATCCTCGTCGACTTCTTCTGGGTGGATCCGAGTGGTGTCATCAATCCCTGAATACATCCACATCGGATGATCACGGGCTTGAAGCAGCTGAATGCGTCGTCTGAGGAAGACTTCTAACAGATCCATGCCAGTCACGCCATCACGAACCAGCTGGACCACTCGCTCGACCAACACCTTCACCTCCACTTTCTTCGCCGGAGTCACTTTCAAGGCAGAGGGCTTCTCGACTCGAGCCATGGAAAAGGGGGGAAGTCCAGTCGATGGCCTGGAGTCGGCTGGTCTTTGCAGTAGAACTAGGTCGACTGCCATCCTTTGATTGACTCGGGAAGGATCATGGCTGGGAAAGTGCTTTTACCTCTCATTTGGATCCCAAGACCCCCACACATCTGGATCACATGCGTCCTCTCATCACTCGGATTGGCCTTCTTGACCGACTGAGAACGACAAGTGAAAATGTGCTTGAAGAGACCCCAGTGTGGCCGACAACCCAGGAAATTCTCGCACATGGACACGAATGCAGCAAGATACGTGATGGTGTTGGGAGAGAAGTGATGAAGGTGTGCTCCAAAGAAGTTCAGAAAGCCCCGGAAGAAAGGATGGGGAGGCAAAGAAAAACCGCGGTCCACATGAGTGGCGAGGAGAACACACTCACCCTCCTGCGGCCGCGGCTAGGTCTCGTCCTCCGGGAGCCGCCCTGATCCGTGGGGAATCAGTCCCCCCTTGACCAGATCATCAATGTCGTCCTGCCGGATCGTCGACCGAATCCATCCGCGAGGCAAGCCGGACCGCGACGAAGATCCGCCCCGGCTGGTCTTCTTCCCCTTTGCCCTCGCCGTTGCCTTCTTCATGGGCTCCAAGGCCACCATCTTCTCCTTCCCCATTGTAGCGGGCGGAGCTCGAGCAGGGCAGCGGCGCCGAGAGAAGAGGTGGATGCGGTGGAGAAAACGGAAGAGAAAGGGGAAGAATAGGAACGCACTGTGCAAAAACCCCCAACCCGGCGCCTTATATGGGGTCGATTCCGAGTGGCTGACCCATGGGCCCAGGCGATCCTGTCAAATCGCGCAACAGTCGCGCGCGCAGTACGTGGCGAAAAAGGTGGCGCGGGGATCGAGGCGCCTCTACCTAATCTTCTCCGATTACCGCGGCCTCCTCCGCCCCGCACGCTTCCCGAAATTCGAATCCCGCAAGATCTGCAAGCAGCAGAGCAACCTGTCAGATGGAAGATTTTTTTCATATCAACACTCGAAGCTTTTCAGTAAAAGTTCACTCGACAAACTAAAAATGGATCAAGGCGATTGAAAAAGAAGTTGAAGCCATCATGTTGTTCATCGATCCCAACAAGACGCTTCCGAAGCACACAAATTGAATCGGAAATATTTTCAACTCCTTCTCCACTCGAACCCCGAACCATTCGGGGGCTAATGATGAAGCTATGTACCTAGGGTAGGGTCATAGGCCTGACCTAGATACCCTCCCCTAGGACAACACCTTAAAGTCAGAAGCGTTCAAGGGATACCATCATCCACTCGACCAGAAGCACTTCACTCGGAAGACTCGAAGTCACTCGACCGCAGCAATTATCACTCGACTGCCAGAAGGCCTAAAGCCACTCTATATGGCAACGGTCGGACGTTTACTCTGTAGACTTAATGGACATTTATGTCACTTTATTACTGGCGTTACAAGAAACGCCCCATATTTATGTACTTTAAACCCTATGTAACTGAGGGCGGGAGGGGCCTGGCGAACTCTATATAAGCCACCCCCTCCTCAGGGACAAGGGTTCGCACCCCCTGTAACTCAACACACATATAATCCAGTCGACCGCCTCCGGGCACCGAGACGTAGGGCTGTTACTTCCACTGTGAAGGGCCTGAACTCGTAAACCTTGTGTGTACAACTTCACCATAGCCGAGATCTTGCCTCCTCATACCTACCCCCCATTTTACTGTCAGTCTTAGATCCACGACACATACATAGACAAAACTTAGTGTCCCTAGTATGCCTCTACTAGACTAGCTCGTTAATCAAAGATGGTTAAGTTTCCTGACCATAGACATGTGTTGCCATTTGATGAACGAGATCACATCATTAGGAGAATGATGTGATGGACAAGACCCATCCGTTAGCTTAGCATAATGATCGTTAAGTTTTATTGCTATTGCTTTCTTCATGACTTATACATATTCCTTTGACTATGAGATTATGCAACTCCCGAATACCGAAGGAACACCTTGTGTGCTCTCAAACGTCACAACGTAACTGGGTGATTAGAAAGATGCTCTACAAGTGTCTCCAAATGAGTTTGTTGGGTTGGCATAGATCGAGATTAGGATTTGTCACTCCAAGTATCAGAGAGGTATCTCTGGGCCCTCTCGGTAATGCACATCATGATAAGCCTTGTAAGCAATGTGACTAATGAGTTAGTTGCGGGATGATGCATTATGGAACGAGTGAAGAGACTTGCTGGTAACAAGATTGAACTACGTATGAAGATACCGACGATCGAATCTTGGGCAAGTAAGATACCGATGACAAAGGGAATGACGTATGTTGTCATTGCGGTTTGACCGATAAAGATATTCTTAGAATATGTTGGAACCAATATGAGCATCCAGGTTCCACTATTCGTTATTGACCGAGATGTGTCTCGGTCATGTCTACATAGTTCTCGAACCCATAGGGTCCGCACGCTTAATGTTCGATGACGATTTGTATTATGAGTTATGTGTTTTGGTGACCGAAGATTGTTCGGAGTACCGGATGAGATCACAGACATGACGAGGTGTCTCGAAATGGTAGATTGGTAAAGATTGATATATTGGACGATAGTATTCAGACACTGAATGGTTCCGGAGTGTTTCGGGTACTTATCGGAGTACCCGGGGGGGGGGGTTACCGGAACTCCCCCCAGAGGAAGTAATGGGCCACATGGGCCATAGGGGAGAGGCAAGGAAGCTCACAAGGGGGTGGCGCACGCCCCCATGGGGAGTCCGAATTGGACAAGGGGAGGGGGCGCGGCCCCCTTTCCTTCTCCCTCTCCCTTTCCTCCCCCCTTTTCCCCTCTGGTAGAAGGAAGGGGGGGGCGAATAGGACTAGGAGTCCAAGTGGGTTTCCCCCCACTTGGCGCGCCCCCTAGGCCGGCCTCCTCCCCTCTCCTCCTTTATATACGGGGGTGGGTGGGGGGCACCGCTAAGCACATCAATTGTTTCTTAGCCATGTGCGGTGCCCCCTCCATGTTTACTCCTCCGGTCATATTGTCGTAGTGCTTAGGCGAAGCCCTGCGTGGATCACTTCACCATCACTGTCATCATGCCGTCGTGCTGACGAAACTCTCCCACGACACTTTGCTGGATCAAGAGTTCGAGGGACATCATCGAGCTGAACGTGTGCTGAACTCGGAGGTGCCGTACGTTCGGTACCTGGATCGCGAAGACGTTTGACTACATCGACCGCGTTAAACTAACGCTTCCGCTTTCGGTCTACGAGGGTACGTGGACACACTCTCCCCCTCTCATTGCTATGCATCTCCTAGATTGATCCTGCGTGATCGGAGGAATTTTTTTGAAATTGCATGCTACGTTCGCAATAGTAGCGCGATTTAAAAACAGGCGCTGCTGTGAAGTTACAGTAGCGCTTGTTCTTAACAGTTGCTACAGGTAGTATGTAAGAGTAGCGCGGATACCCGCAAATGCGCTGCTGCTAAGTGGGCTCCGCTGTGCGCCCATGAGCTAGCCATAGTAGCAGCATTGGTCGCTTGACCGCGCTACTGCTAAGCCCGTTAGCAGTAGCATGGTTCTGCAACCCCCGCTGCTGCTGTGGCTAGCCCGTGGGGGCACCGCGGAGCCCACTTAGCAGCAACTTGTGTTCTGGCCACGCGCTACAACTAGTAGGATTAGCAATAGCGCGGGCCGTTACCCACTCTACTGCTAATCAAGCCCTATCTTCTTCCTCCCGGCCCATTCCGCTACCTCTCTCTCAACCTCACTCTCCCCTCACACTCTCGCTGCTCTCTATGCCACGCCGACGTCGCCCGTATATCGTCGCCCCCAAGATATCTCCCTCCCCCTTCCTCCCTTCTTCCTCCTTCCCCCCTCCTCGTCTGCCGTCCACGCCCTCCTCCCTCCTCCTCTCATCGTCATCCTTCGCCCTCCCTCTCTCTTCTCTCCTTCTCTCCTCCCTCCCTCCCTCATCCCAGCCTCCTCCCTCTCTCCTCCCTCCCTCCCTCCTACCTCCCTC
>NC_057802.1:129911520-129936218 GCF_018294505.1 Triticum aestivum
ATAAAATAGAACATATAGGTTATATGAACAGAATGTAGGTATTTTGGATAGAATAAAATTGAAAATAAATTAGAATGGAGGTTTTATGAATAGAATAGATAGGTATAACTTTTTTTGTAGAATGTTCGTAGGCACGTAGAATGGTCTTTTGAATAGAATAGAAAACCAGTGAATAGGTTTTTTGAATAAAAAAATATTAGTAATAGAAATTTTTAGGTATAGAAAATTTTCAATTATAGAAATGTATTGGAATGCTATATGAGAACTTTTTAGGTATCAAATTTAGTAATAAAAAACTTTATAAGAAAATTTAGGTATAGAAATTATTAGTAATTTTGTTTTTCAATATAGAAATATATGGGACAATTTAATTATTTTTAAGCCATTATCACTTTGTCATCAAAGAATACTATATGAGATTTGATGATCTAAAATTTTAACTTGGTGCAATATGCAGGCTTTGTAGAGTCGCATCTCCCTGGAGTGGTCGTGTTGGGAGCTACCTCTACTTCTCTACACCCCGAGTCGGTGAGCTAAAAGTTCACCTCCTCCTTCTCTACTCCTCGGTGTTGAATAGAACCATTGAAATGCAATGAGCACCAGTTTGAATGCTCCTGTGCGGATGCTTGTGATAATTGATCCGGATAGAATTTCAAGTTTAAAAACCGTTGTGTGTCTATGGACATCTTTGTATCGCAGGGAAATTCCGAGTGGCCTATGTTTTGCCGGAGTGTTGATTCATTTCCGTTCCGGCAAATTTCAGGCGCTCGATATGTCCTATTTTAGCAAAGGTCATGCCGGATTTTTCCGTGAACTTTAGTATGACTTGTGCTAGAATATGTACGAAATATTGACTGCCCCGGATTTGCTAGAAAGAGAAAGAAACGACATTTCGGGCTGACTTTAAGTCTGTCAAGGCTCCAGTCGAAAAATCAGTGAGGGAGAGTCTCCACCATATGTGAGAGAAGAAGAATGCCAACTGTCGTCGTGAGGGTCGCTTCTCCTTCTTCTCCTTGTGGTAGACCTTTGTTATGCACTAGGGGAAGGAGGAGTAGCGACCATCACCGATGGTCGAAAAATCAGTGAGGAAGCACTACTGCAGGATGCTGCTAACGCGACACTACGATCAGAGACCCTTCGACGACACTGTGTGCGATGCAATAATCGCAAACGATGGTGTAAAAAACCCGTCAAAAAAGGTGCAAAACATTTGCGATGACGGATGCATCAAACACGGTTCAAATTTAGTTGCGTGTGCGATGCATGGCATACGGTTCAGTTCAATTTACTATTTGCGATGAGGAGGAACAAAAGAAACTGGCAGCCAGATGAAGGCGTGTGCGGTGTACAGCATACGGTTCACTCGGATGAACTGTTTGTCATGAGGAGGAACAATAGAAACGGGCAGCTAGATAAAGGTGTGTGCGATTGAGGGCATACGCTTCAGAAGGATTAACTGTTTGCGATTAGGCAACAGAACAGAAACGGGTCAGCCAGATCAAAGTGTCTGCGATTGATGGCATACACTTCACACGGATGAACTATTTGCGATTAGCCACAACAAACCGAAACAGTTAGATAGATCAATGTGTGTGCGCTAGACGGGCACACACATTCTAATTAAAAGAAGCGTGTGCGTTGGTAATAACGAGCGCGCACGGTTGTTGGAACAAGACGTGCGCCACGTACGCGGCCGAGAAGGCGTGCCCACGTTACGCCTTCCGAGAATAGTGCCGCACTTATAACCGTCAATAAATTTTGAGCCTGCATTCCGTCACATTCCAATTTGCAAACCTATTCATACCGATCAAAACCTAAACGGTTTCCCACTTAGGAGTGTATTAGTACTCGGTACAAATACTACTACTCCAAGATGAATGCACATTCCTCCTCAACTCCTCATCCACAAAAACAAACAAGTCATTCATCATTGTTCCCTTGCGTCTGCCATGGCCGGCGTGAGTTCCGGGTCGAGAGATTGCCACCAGGGAGATGCGAGCATGGAAGCGGAAGCACGAGAGATGTCCCGCCTCGCCGCGAACGCAGTCGGCATGTCCCGCCATGCGGCCGTAGCAGCATAGAGGTCCCGCCGCGCCGCCGAAGCAGCACAGAGGTCCTACCACGCCGTCGATGCAGCAGACTGGTCCTGCCGTGCCACGGAAGCAGAAGAGATGTCCCGCCGCGCCGCGAATGCAGCAGAGATCATCCATAGCCAGAATGCGCCTGGGAAAATGTCTCGCGGGCAGGCAAGGACTCTTACAGGTGCATGCATAAGATCGTCCATAGCCAGATGGATCAGATCTCCGGCTGGGCGAGGTTGCAGGACGACATGAAAGCCTCTTTTGAACAGGCTACCGGCGTCATCCGACAACTAAATGAGAGCAATGCATGTGCCTGCCTTTCATGTGAGCAATACCTTTCCTGGAAAACCGGCAACTAAATGAGAGCAAGTCCTGGTAAAAAAACTAAATGCGAGCAAAGCAAAGCTCCTGGCCGAGCGCGACCTGCTAAGGGTGAAGATTGTCAGAAGTGCGGAGCAGGAGGAGGAGACCACTGCCTTGCTGAAGAGGACTGGCGTCATCGTCGAGAAACTTATGGACGAGAATGCCATGCCGCGCATCGAGCGTAGAAGGCTGGTGGAGGAATCCGTGGATGCTCTCAAACAGCATCTTGAGGACAAGAAAGAGCTCATCGCCGCTCGCCGCAGAGACTAGTTCCCGCGGCCTGCAGCAACACACCAAGAAAGTAGAGATCAGCGAGCCAGATCATTGTCTTCTTTCTTCTTTTGCCCTTGTGTATTTCAAGCGTTGCCGCATGTGGCTTTTTTTAACTATGTTCCTAAATATGTAAGAAAATTATTATCCACTGTCAACGTCCTTATATTCATCATGCTTGCTATAAGTCGCAGTCGATGCTATATAGGTCCGTCGGATCTTACATCAAGATCCGTGCAAAACTTCCTTTTCAGATATTCATTTTTCTCTCTTAAATCTTAGTCTAGTGAGACACATAGCCACGCCATAGAACAGGGGCTCGGGCGCCATTAATGGAGATGTTGGGAGGGAGGTGCGCGTTGGGTAGAGGTCAAAGGGCTCTCCTCTCGATGAGCACGCGCAGGAGTCTGATCGCACGCCTCCCGTACTCAAATAGCTACCCCGCACGACACCTCCTAGCCAATAAAAAAGGGGACGCGTGGCAGCACGTAATTGGTAAGTAGAACGCCCACAGTTTCAATAATTCTTGTGTTTCCGATTTGTAACGTGACAACACTTGTCCCAAATGACTTTGTTGATTGTTAATGTGTGTGCCTTTGCAAATCGGACAAAAAAATTACCACAGCATGTTGGTGACATGCCATGACACCATGCCAAGTTTCATGATTTTCAGGCGTGTTTTGTATTTACAGGAAATAAAAACCCAAGTTTCTCAATCTTTCCGGCCGAGCCATGACGCCCAGATGTTTGAATTTCATTCCCATTTCTTGCATGGGACCTAGAAATTCACCCAAGGACACACATGTGATTTCTCAACTAACTTTGGTGCACTGGAGCATGTGCTTGTAGTTCAAATTTGAATTATGCACATTAAATGCCCAGAAACTCAATTAATGTATAAAAAAGGCCAAACGAACCCGCAATAATTCCAAAATTTAGCACGATACTTCTATTTGGTCTAATCTGCCTGTGCAAAAAAATTAAGGCGGGATAAGGCAGTGTACGTATGTCGTTTCGCACACGGAGATGACTCGTTCCCTCTTGGAACCACGAGCCTTCTTGAGGTAAGCTCCAGTTTGCAAGAAGCTTACACCAAAGCTTGTCCCAATTCGGCCAAAAAATTTACCACAACATGTTGGTGCCATGTCATGACACCATGCCAAGTTTCATGATTTTCACGCGTGTTTTGGGTTTACAGGAATTAAAAAACGAAGTTTCTCAATCTTTACGGCCGAGGCACGACGCCCAGATGTTTGAATTTCATTCTCATTTCTTGCTTGGGACCTAGAAATTCACCCCAAGGACACACCTGTGATTTTTCAACCAACTTTGGTGCATTGGAGCATGTGATTGTAGTTCGAATTTGAATTATGCACATTAAATGCCCAGAAACTCAACTAATGTATAAAAAATGCCTAACGAACTCGGAATAATTCCAAATTTTAGCACGGTACTTCTATTTGGTCTAATCTGCCTGTGTAAAAAAATTAAGGTGGGAGAAGGCAGTGTACGTATCTCGTTTCGCACACGGAGGTGACAGGTTCCCTCTCGGTACCACGAGCCTTCTTGAGGGAAGCTCCGGTTTGCAAGAAGCTTACACCAAAGCTTGTCCCAAATCGGCCAAAAAATTTACTGCATCATGTTGGTGCCATGTCATGACACTATGCCAAGTTTCATGATTTTCAGGCGTGTTTTGGATTTACAGGAATTAAAAAAACCAAGTTTCTCAATCTTTACGGCTGAGCCACGACGCCCAGATGTTTGAATTTCATTCCTATTTCTTGCATGGGACCTAGAAATTCACCCCAAGGACACACATGTGATTTTTCATCCAACTTTGGTGCACTGGAGCATGTGCTTGTAGTTCAAATTTCAATTATGCACATTAAATGCCCAGAAACTCAATTAATGTATAAAAAAGGCCAAACGAACCCGGAATAATTTCAAAATTTAGCACGATACTTCTATTTGGTCTAATCTGCCTATGTAAAAATATTAAGGTGGGAGAAGGCAGTGTACGTATGTTGTTTCGCACACGGTGGTGACAGGTTCCCTCTCGGAACCACGAGCCTTCTTGAGGGGAGCTCAGGTTTGCAAGAAGCATACATCAAAGCTTGTCCCAATTCGGCCAAAAAAATTACCGCGGCATGTTGGTGCCATGTCATGACACCATGCCAAGTTTAATGATTTTCATGCGTGTTTTGGATTTACAGGAATTAAAAAACCAAGTTTCTCAATCTTTCCAGCCGAGCCACGACACCCAGATGTTTGAATTTCATTCTCATTTCTTGCATGGGACCTAGAAATTCACCCAAGGACACACATGTGATTTTTCAACCAACTTTGGTGCACTGGAGCATGTGCTTGTAGTTCAAATTTGAATTATGCACATTAAATGTCCAGAAACTCAATTAATGTATAAAAAAGGCCAAACGAACCCGCAATAATTCCAAAATTTAGCATGATACTTCTATTTGGTCTAATCTGCCTGTGCAAAAAAATTAAGGCGGGATAAGGCAGTGTACGTATCTCATTTCGCACACGGAGGTGACAGGTTCCCTCTCGGAACCACGAGCCTTCTTGAGGGAAGTTCTGGTTTGCAAGAAGCTTACACCAAAGCTTGTCCTAATTCGGCGAAAAAAATTACCGCAACATGTTGGTGCCATGTCATGACAGCATGCCAAGTTTCATGACTTTCAGGTGTGTTTTGGATTTACAGGAATTAAAAAACCAAGTTTCTCAATCTTTCCGTCCGAGCCACGACACGCAGATGTTTGAATTTCATTCCCATTTCTTGCATGGGACCTATAAATTCACCCAAAGACACACATGTGATTTTTCAACAAACTTTGGTGCAGTAGAGCATGTGATTGTAGTTCAAATTTGAATTATGCACATTAAATGCCCAAAAACTCAATTAATGCATAAAAATGCCAAACAAACCCGGAATAATTCCAAATTTAAACACGACACTACTAGTTGCATGTTCACTGTATGTCTAGCCATTCAAACACCATCCTTTCCCTCCGTAACACCATCTTGTCTTTCAACACATAATGAAAAAATCAGGTATACCACAAACAATTTACTAGAAAGAATCGTGTGGGATGCGATATAAAATATCTTGGCGCAACGTCTTGTCTGGCTTACGCAGGAAGCTTCGTCATCTACTATCCACCTCCCCCGCTTGAACCACACTTGCGCGCTAGTTTCTTGTGGCACCGAGCAAATTTTTTTTGCCACCGCAGAAATATCTATCTCCCCGTCCCCTCCCTCCCACCAAAAGCCACATTTCCACTATTCCTCCTTGCTTTCCAAGTTCAAACCTTCACTGCTGCTTACTGGCAGCTCAGCCTCCTCGCCGGCGACCCTTCTTCTTGAAGCGCCGGCTACCCTTCTTCTTGCAGTGCCGCCTCCTCGTCGGCGACCCTTCTTCTTGCAGCGCCGCCTCCTCGCCAGCGACCCTTCTTCTTGTTGCGCGGCTTCCTCGCCACCGACCCTTCTTCTTGCTGCGCGGCCTCCTCGCCGCCGACCCTTCTTCTTGCTGCGCGGCCTCGTCGATATGGTCAGGTAATCCACACCCCACCCACACCATCCTCCTCCTTTCCCGTCCCAAATGCCCCGACCGACGACGCTACACCTTCCGCCGAAATCACTGTCCCCTACTCCAATTAAGCGCCGCCCACAGCCATTTTGCATGCAGTATAACGTGGAGCTCAGTAGCATGCGTCCGCACGCGCACACGAGGTTGCTATGGCTGCCATGCGTGCCGACCGCCAGATCTTGGAGGAGCACCTCGTCTTCGAGGCCACCGTCGACACCGCCACGCGGTTGTCTACTTTAAAATACAGTTCGTGTTGTTTTCTCGAGGCCACCGCCAGTGCCTTCTAGTGATTTGTCCTCTGTAATGTTAATATGCAATCTGATGTTCAGTTAACAGTTCGGTCCTCTGAAATGTAATGTTCAGTTAACACTTTGGTCCAACAATTGCTACATTTCGTAGTACTGTTCTCAAGCATTCTTTGTTTTGTTAACTGTCTTATCTTCTAGTACATGTTTCTATTCTAGAATATCGTGCTCACTTAACTATTTTGGTTCATTTGGTCTGCTGTCCATTTAACTGTTTGGTTCAGTTCTGCAATTTGATTTTCATTTGTTGTGGGTACAATTTTTTATTGTTATGCATGTGACACCAATCGAATTTGGCTGTACTCAATACATATTCTATTGATAGTATGGCAACTCTCAGTTAACCTGATCAAGATCTTCCTTATGTGTGTTGCAGGGAAACAATGGGAGACACTGCGGTTTACCATCGAGGTTTGTTCGAGCATGGTCCTTTGGCTAATAGCGCATTATTGTGCAGTTGCAAGAATCATTCTAATATTTAGGTTTCTTACAATTTGGTCTTGCACATGTAGGTCCTGCTATCAGAGGCTTAGACCCACTGTTCGACCCATTTTGCATATGGGGAAATGAGATGTCCATGAATATCAGTCAAGTCAAGAAACTCAGAAAGATTGTTAGGATGAAGAAACTTGCGACAAATAACAGCAAGATCTTTGTTTGCACAATGAAGAAGACATCAGTCAACTATAGGATGGTACTAACTCTTTTACCTTGTTTTTACCCCTTGCGCCATCAAAATTTATAACAACGATTTATGCATATCTTTGTTTTCAGTACTTTTCAAAGCAGTTCACCGATCATTACCTCTCAAACCACCTGCATGGTCAAGAGGCGAGGAAGGTATTCATTCAACACCCATGGAACAATATTGAAGTCTTACTGAAGAGGACGAAGGTTGGGCGGGCACTTATCCATAGCCATTGGCCTAAAGTTGCAAGGACATTCAACATCACTGAAGGCTCAATATTTGCCTTCCGTTTCTGCAGTTTCCCAGATGAGATTCATCTGTCTATTTACCGTGTATGATGCTACTTTCCAAAGGTTTTGATGTTGCATGTGAAACTTGGTGCTATTGTGTAATGGCGTAACTGAGTGCCGAAGCTATCTGATGTAATTCTATTATGAAATCCTGGTTGCTGTTATACGGATATGAAATATCTGGTGTGTTTTATAAAAAATATCAATTTGATTATTACATGGATTATCAATAATAGGCTAATTACCCTGCCTATTGGGGTTTTCTATTGCAGACGGTTACTCAGACAACACCATGGGCGATGAACTCAAACAACCCGCACGGTTTCTAGAAAGTAGGCGTGTTCGATCAACTAACAATCACACACGGCTTCCGGCAGCGAACTGTTTGCATTAGGCCACCTTGCACAAATTGTGTGTGATATACATACCAACGGAAATGATTTTCTGGGGTTCACCGTGTGGGATGTACATACGAACGGAAACAATTGGGTTTCGATGCCCCGCCAGATCGCACACGAGCCAGCCTGTGAGCCAGGAGGGCCTATCCCCGACGGTTTCTGGGTCGTGTGGGAAGGACCCCCCTATCGCCCACACTCACTTGGCGACGGTTCCAAACACTGTCGGGGAAAGGGGTTAAAAACCGTTTGTATAGCACGTCGTTGTACTAGTGGATTGTCCACCATATATGAGAGAGGAATAAGAATCCCGACTATTGCCGTGGGGGTAGCTTCTCCTTCGTTCCCATGTGTTAGACATTTTGGTATAATGCACTCGGGAACGAATGGAGGATCTACCATCACCGATGGTTGAATATATCAGAGAGGGATTGCCCACCATATAGACCACGTGAGATGAGAGTTTTCAAGGAAGACTCGACAGACCGAAAGTCAACCGGTGATGAATAATAATAAAGATTTGCATAGCGTATCAAGCATAGCTCATATATTTATTTTATTTGTGTGCATGGAAGATCACCAACGTGCCGCTCGACGACACCCAGAAGATCACCGACATCCTCGATAGTCATCTAGTGAGTAAATTAAGATGGTCTATATGTTACTCCGAGTCGCGTATGTTTTGCCGGAGTGTTGATTAATCTCACGGGTTGACTTTAGTATGTCGATGCTACTTGAGTTTCCACCATATACCATCGAAATATCAGAGAGGAAGAATCCCGACTGTCGTCATGGGGGTCGCTCCCTCTTCCTTTCACTCGTGATATACCTTGGTAATGCACGAGAGATGGAGGGGAAGCGACCATCACCGACGGTCGAAATAACTGTGAGGGAGTGTCCACCATATAAAAGAGGAAGAATCCCGACTGTTGTCGTGAGGGGAGCTTCTTCTTCATTCGAAGGTGCTAGACATTATGGTGTAATGCACTTTCAAATGAATGTAGGAGCTTCCATCATCGACGGTCACAAAATGTCAGAGAGGAAGAATCCCGACTATTGTCGTGGGGGTCACTTCTCCTTCGTTCCCATGTGCTATACATTTCTGTGTAATGCACTCAGGGATGAAGGGAGGAGCGACCATCACCGACGATCGAATATATCAGAGAGGGAGTGCCTGCCATATACACCACGTGAGCTGAGAGTTTTCAAGAAAAGACTCGACAAACCGATAGTCAACCTGTCATGAATAATAATGATCTAATTTTGTTTTTGTAGTACATATATTGAATTTCATAAGTTTAATCTTTGAATTATGAACATAGGAAATGTGAGACGATGATAGGATCCCTGAGTGCGGCTACTGCGGTGACGACCGGGGTCTGTGCGACAAGCCTCACCTACAAGACGGTCGACGCTTCAGTATTAAGCTCGACGAGGCCTTTGATATTTATACGGTACGGAACGACGACAAGTCTTTTTTTGTAATTAAGCATGACTTCTGCTTCTTCAATGTGTAATTTCCATTTTCTACAATTTGACTAGTGCATCCCCTGCCATGCAAGACGTTATGTCTTGGAGAAGCTTAATTTTCAAGATCATGAGAATATGGAGATAAAGAGAGTTAACCTCAGGACCCATCATGGTTATTCTTTCGACGTAAAGCTATACAATGCGGTGACCTACTCGCATTTTGGTTGCTCGACTTGGGCAACACATTGCAAGACGTATGGTTTTCAGGAGGGTATGCATGTCACCTTCGATCTGGGTGATCCTGAAGATGACATCGACGAAGATAATGTCGACAAAGATAATATCGACGAAGCTAATATCGACATTTGGGTCGATGTTGATACGCTTCCACTTCTACCTCTATGTGAGTTTCTCAAACATATGTATTAAGTAATTTATATTGTTTTTATGAAAATAGTTGACAACTTATTTCCATTCTTCAAGAAATATTCAGAAAGTAGTAGACAAAACCTACTACACTGATGGCTCTGAACTAACTTACGAGGAGAAAGATCATCTTGTCTCCTTTATTATTGATGTTGAGACTTTCAATAAAAATTATGAAACACCTCCACATTATGGTCAATACGTGCCACTAGTCCACGTGTTGAACTACGGAAACATCCATGGAAATGGCATGGTAAGATTTATTATTATTATGACACCAATGCATCTTTTGCATAGATTCTTCTAAAGCTAAACTACATTGCTAACTACATTACTATTATGCTCTTCAACAGAAAATCCCAAAGGATTGTGTGCCTCATCTGATGCATACGGAAGGTCATATTGATGTTGTTAGCTCACGACCAAGTCTGCCTACGGGTCAGCACTTTTTATACAAGATTTCTCGAACAGATGAAGACCTCACAATCAAAGAATGGAAAAAAGTTATGAATAATTGTAGGGAGCTACTTGGAAGCAACATTGTGCGAAGCCCACGAATTGGAGACATGATAATCTCCAATCTCCATAATTGAGAGTTTGGGGCTATGTTGTTTTATGCTATTTTACCTTAGAGAGGGTAGCAGGTCCTAGCTAATACTCATGATCATGTGTTAAGAACAATTAACTAGGGTTGGTTAGATGACTATGATGATGATGAGTATGACTTGTCATTATGATAACGAGTAGAAGTTGTTAGATGACTATGATGATGATGAGTATGACCTGTTATTATGATAACGATGATGAGTTATTATTATGATGATGATGCTGAGTTGTTATATCATTATGAGCATGATGAGTTATTATATATATATAGGTAAAATATATGGGACACCTAGGTGCCTGGGCACCTAGGGTATCAACCGTTGGATCAATCCATGATCCTACCAATGCATATCGGGTTTCGATTGTTACACCCGTTAACAGCATTCATTGGCCATGTTTAAATATTGCATGCGGATTCAAGTAGGTGAAACAAACGTTGATTAGATTCAAGTAGAGGCAACATGGTGCAGATCGAAAGTACTACTAATCCAAACTAAAGTGATCAAGTTTGGATTAGTAGTATTTTGGATCTGCACCATGTTTCCTCCACTTGGATCTAATCCACGTCTCTTTCACCCACTAATATATACAATAACTCATCATGATCATAAAATCATATGATGAGACTATTGTATAAAACCTATACAAATACAACGCTAATATGATGCAGAAAAAATACAGGAAAATTTAGCAGTATGCGGTCATGCACGTAGTAGCAGCATGCTTTTAGCAGCAGCGCGCTCGTGAAAGAGGCGCTGCTGCTATTAGTACTAGCGTGCAGTCTAGCAAGCTCGCTACTGCTCTGTATGTTGGCAGTAGCGCGGGTAAACCCATGCTACTGGTAAAGTTTAGCTGTAGCGCCTTAGCAGTAGCACCGGGGCCCGCGCTACTGATAAGGCAAAACCACGCGCTATAGCTGGACTTTTTCCTAGTAGTGGTGGAATCTAGGGATTGCACTACCCTACCTCATTCTCTATTCCAATTTGAGTACAACTGGCTTTTGGTTGAAGGATTTGTGCCCCTGGTTGGGGGGGGGGAGTGGACCTCGCTCCTGGAACAGTGCTCGCACTCGTTTGGCCCTATTATTGATTGGCAATTCTGTTCCCAGCCTCTTCATAAGTTTCTCAAAGGGTGGGGCCAATCAGAGTTGACTCTTTTGAATCTAAACACTTAGTCGCTGACCAAATCAAGCTCTTAGATAATGTCGCTGACACGGTCGATCTTGGCGATTCCTGGTGGCGGCGCCGGTATGAGCTTGATGATCCCTGGTGGCGCTTCATGAGGCTAATGAACTATTCTAGAAACGACATGGGAGTCTTAAGTGGATGCTCAAAGGGGATGCTAACATGAATTATTTTTAGGCCATTGTGAATGGACACCTTTGTTGTTGCATGATCAATCGCATAATTATTCAGGGCTCTCCCTCGTCTGATCCTTTCCTTATCTCGTCGCACATCTACAAGTTCTACTGCAATCTGCTAAGCGCCCAACTTCATTGGTCTTTACATTTTCTTCTTTGGCATGGTCGGTGAGTCAATGTTTCTTGGACTCGATTAATGATAGCCTTATGCTTCCTCTCTCCATCGATGAAATTGATGAGGCCATCAATTCATCTAAATCTCCTTCTGGCCTTGGACCTGATGGCTTTTGTCATGTTTATTAAGAAGTTTTGGGAAACACTTAAACATCTGGTTTACAAGATCATGCAGGGTTTTGCTTGTGGCCGGTTAACATCTCTCGCCTAAACTATGTTGTCCTTACCTTAATCCCAAAAGTCAATGGAGTGGACAATATCAGGCAATTTAGGCCTTTGCTCTTATCAACAATATCGCAAGATTCCCTTCCAAAGCCTTCGCCACTAGATTGACTCCTATAGCTCATAAGGTGATCTATCCCTTAACGACTTTCATTAAAGGGCACTTCATTCTTGATAGTATTCTCACGTTACATGAGTTACTTCAGGATATCCACCGTTATAGCGTGAAGTTGTGGTTCTTAAATTGGACTTCGAGAGGGCCTACAATTGTGTTCGCTAGTCCTTATTGCAAACTATCTTGTCAGTCAGGGCTTTGTTCCTGCTTACATTCATTGCATAATGCAGATTGTTAGTGGTGACCACATTGCTATCGCCATTAACGGGCAGGGGCTTGCATCAAGGTGATCCCATTCCCCCCTCCTGTTCAACTTCATCTCGGATTCTCTTGATAGGATGATGCCCTCGGCGACCAACGCTGGGCACATCTCTGTTGTTGCCTCTCATGTTCTTCCCCTCGGGGTAACCCACCTCTAGTATGCTGACGATACTATTATTCTTGTTGAGAAGAATGACTTATGACCGGCTAACCTGAAACCCCCTGCTCTATTTTCAAGCCATAATGGGGCTAAACGTTAACCATACCAAGAGTGAAATTTTTATTTTGGGCTGCCCTCCCACAGAACAATCTCGAATTTCTCACCTTTGGAAGTGTAAGCTCACGACTTTTCCTACCACCTATGTTTGTATGACTATTTCCCACATGAAACTTCTCACGGTTAATTTCAAACCTACCGAAGTTAAAGTGGGCCCTAGGGTTGCTCCCTGGCGTGGCCGCCACCAATTCTTCGCTGGCAAAGTAACTCCGATCAATTCAAGTCCATCCTTCCTACTTTCATCATGGGTTTTATCGCTTGTACGACAACAATCATGCTAGCTTAGATAGAGATCGTAGCGCTTTCTACTAGAACAACATTGAAAACAGGAAGAAATATCAGATAGTTAAGCGGAAAATCATGTGCAAGCCCAAAAGCCTTGGGGGGCTAGGCACTATTAATACTGGGATCATGAACAAGTGCCTGATTATGAAGTAGTGGTGGTGCATTCTCACCGAGCCTCCTGATTGCGTATGGCGTATAATTTCGTAGACCAAATACTTCCCTAACCACCCTCCTCTGATGTACACCGTCTGGGGTGGCTCTCAACTCTGGACATCCCTTTTCCTGGTGCGGGATGAATTTCATGGTTTAGTCATCCTATCGGCTGGATGAGACCCCTGTGCGAAACTTTCCCTGTCTTATTCCCTTACCATGAAAATCCATTGATTTCCATTTCAGAGCTCGCCTCTCATAACTGGGATCTTGGTATGCGTCGAGCGCTCACTCCTGAAGAGTTGGTAGACAGGCAGGCTCACACAGTCCTTCTTCCTTCGCTCTCGGAGACCACATACCAAATCTCTTGGCCCCACTCTTCTTATGGCAGGTTCCCAGTTAAATCTCTCTACCTTAAGCTCTCCCATGGGCGGCCCACCCCCCGGTTCAAGGGCCTCTATCGGGCATGTATTCCTCTCAAAATTCAGATCTTTCTTTGGCAAGCCATCAGGCGTAATTTTCAGCTAGTGATCAAATCCTTAAGAGAAATGGGCATGCCTCTCCTGCATGTTCTCTTTGAGGCCACACCGAAAACACTGAGCACATCCTTTTTAACTTCGTTTTGGCTAAGTTAGGCTGGTGTTGCATTCGATCGTGGTTGAACGTATCCTAGAAACTGTCAACTATGGACGATCTTATCGACATTATTAGGAATTACTCGGGCCAATTATCTAGGGTGTACTGGATTGTCTTTCGTGCTCTTGGGTGGGCCTTATGAATTACTCTTAACAAATTTATGATATAACACCTCTTTCCTAACCACCCTGATGATTTTTGTTTAAAATGGCTCCTCTCGTCTTGCTGTGGAGCCCTATCACTACATATGTTGTCATTTCCCTAACGGTTACCAAGATCCGCGCCTCCGCCATTGCTCTCCCTACCCCAAGCCGCCGTGTGGTGAATTAGGTCTAGGTTTCTGTTGTCTTGCCCGTCCTGCATGTCCTTGGGCTTGGTCCGCTAGATCTGTAATGACTTGTTTGCAGAATCTCTTCTACACTTGTTTTGAACCTGCCGTGTTGGATTTATTTATAAAGTTGGGCAATTGTCTTCTCTCTAAAGAAACAATGGCGGCGGATGCATTGCATGTAGCACGCGGGATCACGGAAAAGTGGTGGCAATAACACATGAGTGACTTCGTTGGTGTTGCTACTCGAGCACCCAGTCTCAAGTTCTGAAGCGAAAGGCTAGGTTAAACCCGAGTGGTTATACCTGACAATGGCGATATTCTTTTTCTTACGCCGTTACCTTATTGAAGACATTGCTCGGATATATCCGAACAGATTCTCAAAGGTGAAAACCTACATTTTGGTCTTGTTACTGGATCTGGTGATGGTGACACTTGAGTGTCGCGCCCTTCATAAAGGCGTTGCCATTGAAGAACCTTGTCGTCCATGTGGTGTCATGAGATGGTTGGTGGGATATGGTCATTACTCTAGTTTGTCGATCCCAGATCTAGTCACTTTGGGGCTTCTTTTTATCCTCATCTACACATGGCTTTGCTTTGATACGACTTTGCTAGTTGTTGATGTGTTTTCGCGTGTGTGTAAGTTGATGTTGCCTGTGTGCATGCTAAGTATGCAGACGTCGGATGTGTGCTCATTGTATTATGTATCTTCTTGATACCCCATTTGAGTCTATAATCCACTCTTCGTCGAAAAAAAACAGGCCAGTAATTCGTTCGGTATATCATATCTGGAATGCCGGATGATCACTCAGTGATACTAAAATGAGTTAAATACACCACAGGTGCCTTAACTTGTCATGTGCGGTCAGTTTGATGCCTATAGTTGTAAAATACACGAAAGTGGTGCTCTAACTTGTCCGGCCATACAAATACGGTGCCTCCTACCATATTCGGTTGTGCACCTTGCCTGCATGGCGCGGCAGCGGCGGCCGCGGCCCACAAGCCTGGAAGTGGAGTGATTTTCTTTTTTTGCAGGGATGGAAATTCGAACACGGGACACCCTGCTTAATGCAATAACGTGTTGGCCACCCGGCCAAACTAAGTTATACGTTGTATTATTAGCTTCTTTTTGAGAAACCGTTATAGTATTAGCTAAAAATGTATATAGACCAATTCGGCGTATCCATCTGCAATTCCTGAACATATTTTCTACATGTTTTTTCTCAAGTTCCTGTTTAGTTTTCATGATATGTAAATTTTACACAATAACATTTTTAATACATGTTGAACATTTTTTTAATACATGTTGTCAATTTTTTGAATGCATGACAAACATCTTTCAAAACTAAGGTTACAATTTTATAATACACATGAAACATTTTTCAAAACATTTTTTTTCAAATGCACTAGCATATTCCCTAAATCTCCCTCAATACTAAAGCATTTTTTTTAGAAAAGGAGGAGGACCCTGGCCTCTGCATCTTAGTATCTCATTAAGGCGTCAAATGGTGTCTTGTCTGTTGGTTAGCACACACGCGCGTTGGTAGCACCAAGAGGGCCCTGGGTGAACAATATAACCATGAGGCAGGACACCACGTGATGCCTAAATGGAGAAATAATGTTTACATGGAGACAATTAAATCAGCAGGAAAATTCCAACTAGATGGTCTAATTAAACATAAAATCTTGCTTGATTTACCGGCTAGATTGCAAGGGTGGCACACCTGAGCTCGTGGGTTCGAAACTTCGGATCCCTTTTCCTTTCTTATTTCTCTTTATTATTTCACACGGTATTATTATTACAAATTGCGTTATATCTGTGATTTGCATATACACCCATGCTTGGTGTAGCTGATATGCGGGACCCAAACCTGACAGGTTGAACCCATCAGTCTGCATCCGTATGTGATACAATTATGTGTAATTAAATAATTAAATAAAATGTGAGGGGATTCTCGCTGTAAAAAAATGCTCCCGGCCACTAACATGCGGTCCGCCACCATACTGGCTCGCCACGTGGGTATGGCCTATGACGGGATATGGTAATAGACATTGTATTTGCACACTTGGACAAGTTAAAACATCATTTTCGTGTATTTTACAACTTTAGGCACTAAACTGATCGCACAAGATAAATTAAGACCGTGATGTATTTAACTCTAGTAAACTCTGTTTCAGAGTCAGTCATAACGAAAATCTTGCATGATTTGCTCAGTGCTTCAGTGTCAGTAAGTGATTCCATAACCGAAAGCTTACATACATGCCAAAACATTCGTCGGCTTTATTATCCTTGCATAAACAAGAAAAATGCATGCCTTGATTAATAATTCGTCACGTGACCCACTTTGTACGCACGGCTCGTAGTGCACGTAGCGTACTGGCAGCTCACACTAGCCATTTCAAACCTTCCTTCGCTCCCGGCTCGTTCTCCCACGGCTATATATAACGCCGATGGCTCGGCACCAGTGCTCCCCTGCTTCCACAACCAACCAGTCCGGCGTCAAGTGAGCACTGACTGAGCTACCCATGGATCATGGCGGCGGCGGCAGGAGTAGCAGCCGCCTCCGGGACCGGCTGGCCCGGATGTTCCGTCCGGGCTCGCTGCTCCGCTCGACCTGCAACAACAACACCGCGTCGACCTCCTCTTCCTCCTCGTGCTCGGCCGCGGCGGGCGCGGCAGCCGACGGGGTGACTGCGTCCAAGCCGCCCCCGAGCTCCGCCTGCTCCTCCAGCCGCGCGCTCTTGCCCGCCGACTCCGCCATCTCCCGCGACAGGGACTCGTTCCTCACCTCTTCTCGCCGCGACTACGCCACCATCGTCGGCCGCACCGAGTCCTTCTCCAACGCCCTCGACCGCGTGCACCGCCGTGCCGGCGCCGCGGTGCATTCTCTGCCGCCTCCGGCTCGCTTCTCCATGCACGCGTCGCCTCTGATGGAGAGCAAGAAAAAGAGCCCTCTCCACGGTCATCGGCACCACCGCCACCGCCTCGGTGGCCGGGTCAAGGGCGACAAGAGCAAGAAGATGTTCTCCAACAACCCCTATGGCTTCAGCACCTCGGACACTGACGGCGACGACGTCTTCAGCAGCGACGCTGACGAGCGCAGCCGCAGCGACGCCAAGAAGGGGGACGCGGAGGCCTTCTTCTCCTCCTCCAGAAGCTTCTCCTTCTCCTCCGACTCCTCCGAGTTCTACAGCAAGAAGAAGAAACCAAAGAAGAAGTCCCCTGCCGCAGTGGCGCCCAAGCCGCCGCCGCCGCCGCCGAGAGCGAGGGCGAGGGGGCAGAGGCGCAAGAATCGCGTGGCGAGCAGCTGCGACACGTGCGGCGTGAGGGAAGGGTTCCGGCCGGTGGTGTCGGCGGCGGAGGAGCAGGTGCGCAGGGGGTTCGCGGTGGTGCAGCGGTCGCGGGACCCCTACGCCGACTTCCGGGCGTCGATGGTGGAGATGGTGGTGAGCCGGCAGATGTTCGGCGCGGCGGAGCTGGAGCGGCTGCTGCGGTCGTACCTCTCGCTCAACGCGCCGCGCCACCACCCCGTCATCCTCCAGGCCTTCTCCGACATCTGGGTCGTCCTCCACGGCGGCTAGCTAGCGATCTCACTGGCTATCCACTCACTCACTCAGTTATTAATCCAGCCCCAGGACGTTTCCTTAACTACCAGTAGGACTCTGTCATAATTAATCATGCTCTGCGTTCATGATTAGCTCCAACGATGTTCATCAGTTTGGTCTTAGTTTTAATCTTGGCTGTAACTGGCCGTGCGGTTCTGCTGTAATGTACTCCTAGTAGTAGTACTACTGTTCTTGGCTCTGACCCAGTGTGCAAAAGCTAGCTTCTGATTTGGAATTGGATTCAGATTTGGCCAGAGAGCGCCGTGGGTTTTGTTTGCTAGCTAGAGGAGCTGTACGATGTTTGATTTTGGGCGTCAATGATTTGAAAATCATGATGACACAGCAGAACTTTGGGTTTGCGCTTCCTCTGCCATGCCACCACTGCACTATTTAATCCTTTGTGTCGGCAAGTATCGTATTTTGCTCGGATGCTCGCCATGTCGAATTTAAAGATGAACAAATAATCGTTCATCGGTGCCTAGTAGATTATATTTGTGCGATTCATGTGGAAGTACGTATCATGTAGACTTAACCTTTTTGGAAGAATCAAGAATAACATGGTTAAACAATGAATAACATTTCACAAATAAAAAGAAGAACAATGTCTATTCACATAAGAAGTATAATTGACACACGAGAGGCTCCCCCGCGAGCGACCGAGGGGGCAACCCTAGCCGCCGGTGCCTCAGGTCCCCCCGCCCCTCTTCTCCCCTCGCCGCCGCCGATCCGCGCCGCCGGGCAAAGCCCGGTAGGTGCTGGCGGCGGCGGGGCCCCATCTCCTCCTCGCGCAAGGGCTCGGCGCGGGCGGGCGTCCTCGGCGGCGGCGTCGCGTTCATCCGGGGCGCGGCGGCACGCGGGCAGGTCCGACGGAGGTGCTAAGATGCCTCGTCCTGCGTGTGGAGGGACGGTCACGGCGGGGGCTGCGGGATCACCCGGAGGCAACATGGGCGACTCCGGTGTTGGATCCGCGAGCAGCAGGTAGGGCGGCGTCCCTTGCCTGTGCGGCGGCGGCCAGATCCATGGCCGGCATGGTGCTCCTCCCCTCGGCGGAATCTATGTCTGGAGATGGGCGTCGGAAGCCGCGGATCCGGCGTCCCTTCTAGATCCGCCCCGGAGTGGCAACCGGTGGCGCGTGGAGGACCGGTGAGGGGCGGCTGTGTTGGGGAACGTAGCATGCAATTTCAAAAAATTTCCTACGATCACGCAGGATCTATCTAGGAGATGCATAGCAACGAGAGGGGGAGAGTGTGTCCACGTACCCTCGTAGACCGAAAGCGGAAGCGTTAGGTTAACGCAGTTGATGTAGGCCAACGTCTTCGCGATCCAACCGATCAAGTACCGAACGTACGGCACCTCTGAGTCCAGCACACGTTTAGCTCGATGACGTCCCTCGAACTCTTGATCCAGCAGAGGGTCGAGGGAGAGTTTCGTCAGCACGACGCGCGTGGTGACGGTGATAGTGATGTGATCCGCGCAGGGCTTCGCATAAGCACTACGACGCTATGACCGGAGGAGTAAAATGTGGAGGGGGCACCGCACGCGGCTAAGAACAATTGATGTGCTATGGGGTGCCCCCTGCCCCCGTATATAAAGGAGGAGGGGAGGAGGCCGCCGGCCTAGAGGGGCGCGCCATGGGGGGAAACCGAATAGGACTCCAAGTCCTATTCGGCCCCCCTTCCATTCTTACGGAGGGGGAAAGAGGAAGGGAGAGGGAAGAGGAGAAGGAAAGGGGGGCGCACCCCCTCCCCTAGTCCAATTCGGACTCCCTGTGGGAGGGGGGCGCGACCACCCTTTGTGGGCTGCCTCCCCTCTCCTCTATGGCCCATGTAGGCCCCTTACTTCCCCGGGGGGTTTCGGTAACCCCTCGGTACTCCAAAAAATACCCGAACCACTCCGAAACCATTCCGATGTCTGAATACCATCTTCCAATATATCAATCTTTATCTCTCGACCATTTCGAGACTCCTCGTCATGTCCGTGATCTCATCTGAGACTCCGAACAATCTTCGGTCACCAAAACACATAACTCATAATACAAATCGTCATCGAACGTTAAGCGTGAGGACCCTACGGGTTCGAGAACTATGTAGACATGATCGAGACACGTGTTCGATCAATAACCAACAGCGGAACCTGGATGCTCATATTGGTTCCTACATATTCTACGAAGATCTTTATCGGTCAAACCACATTGACAACATACGTTATTCCCTTTGTCATCGGTATGTTAATTGCCCGAGATTCCATCGTCGGTATCTTCATACCTAGTTCAATCTTGTTACTGGCAAGTCTCTTTACTCGTTCCGTAATGCATCATCCCGTAACTAACTCATTAGTCACATTGCTTGCAGGGCTTATCGTGATGTGCATTACCGAGAGGGCCCAGGGATACCTCTCCGATACACGGAGTGACAAATCCTAATCTCGATCTATGCCAAACCAACAAACATCTTCGGAGACACCTGTAGAGCATCTTTATAATCACCCAGTTACGTTGTGACGTTTGATAGCACACAAGGTGTTCCTCCGGTATTCGGGAGTTGCATAATCTCATAGTCAAAGGAATATGTATAAGTCATGAAGAAAGCAATAGCAATAAAACTTAACGATCATTACGCTAAGCTAACGGATGGGTCTTTTCCATCACATCATTCTCCTAATGATGTGATCTCGTTCATCAAAGGACAACACATGTCTATGGTCAGGAAACTTAACCATCTTTGATTAACGAGCTAGTCAAGTAGAGGCATACTAGGGACACTTTGTGTTGTCTATGTATTCACACATGCATCAAGTTTCCGGTTAATACAATTCTAGCATGAATAATAAACATTTATCATGATATAAGGAAATATAAATAACAACTTTATTATTGCCTCTAGGGCATATTTCCTTCAGTCTCCCACTTGCACTAGAGTCAATAATCTAGATTACATACTAATGATTCTAACACCCATGGAGTCTTGGTGATAATCATGTTTTCCTCGTGGAAAAGGCTTAGTCAACGGGTCTGCAACATTCAGATCCGTATATATTTTGCAAATCTCTATGTCTCCCTCCTTGACTTGATTGCGGATGGAGTTGAAGCGTCTCTTGATGTGTTTGGTTCTCTTGTGAAATCTGGATTCCTTCACTAAGGCAATTGCTCCAGTATTGTCACAAAAGATTTTCATTGGACTCGATGCACTAGGTATTACACCTAGATCGGATATGAACTACTTCATCCAGACTCCTTCATTTGCTGCTTCTGAAGCAGCTATGTATTCCGCTTCACACGTAGACCCCGCTCTGCTTGGAACTGCTCCAACTGACAGCTCCACCATTCAATATAAATACGTACCCGGTTTGCGACTTAGAGTCATCTTGATCAGTGTCAAAGCTAGTGTCGACGTAACCATTTACGACAAGCTCTTTGTCACCTCCATAAACGAGAAACATATCCTTAGTCCTTTTTAGGTATTTCAGGATGTTCTTGATCACTGTCCAGTGATCCACCCCTGGATTATTTTGGTACCTCCCCGCTAAACTTATAGCAAGGCACAAATCAGGTCTGGTACACAACATTGTATACATGATAGAACCTATGGCTGAGGCATATGGAATGACTTTCATTTTTTCGCTATCTACTGCAGTGGTCGGGCATTGAGTCTGACTCAACTTTACACCTTGTAACATAGGCAAGAACCCTTTCTTTGACTGATCCATTTTGAACTTCTTCAAAACTTTATCAAGCTATGTGCTTTGTGAAAGTCCAATTAAGCGTCTTGAGCTATCTCTATAGATCTTGATGCCCAATATATAAGCAGCTTCACCGAGGTATTTCATTGAAAAATTCTTATTCAAGAATCCTTTTATGCCATACAGAAATTCTATATCATTTCCAATCAAAAATATGTCATCCACATATAATATTAGAAATGCTACAGAGCTCCCACTCACTTTCTTGTAAATACAGCCTTCTCCAAAAGTCTGTATAAAACCATATGCTCTGATCACAATATCAAAGCGTATATTCCAACTCTGAGAGGCTTGCACCAGTCCATAAATGGATCGCTGGAGCTTGCACACTTTGTTAGCACCTTTAGGTGTTGGGGAACGCAGTAATTTCAAAAAAAATCCTACGATCACGCAAGATCTATCTAGATGATGCATAGCAACGAGCGGGAGAGTGTGTCCATGTAACCTCGTAGACCGAAAGAGGAAGCGTTATATCAACGCGGTTGATGTAGTCGTACGTCTTCACGATCCGACCGATCCTAGCACCGAACGTACGACACCTCCGTGTTCAGCACACGTTCAGCTCGATGACGTCCCTCGTACTCTTGATCCAGTAGAGGAGGAGGGAGAGTTCCGTCAGCACGACGGCGTGCCGACCGTGATGATGAAGTTACCGGCGCAGGGCTTCGCCTAAGCACTACGACGATATGATCGAGGTGTGTAACTGTGGAGGGGGGCATCGCACACGGCTAGGACAAATCTTGTGTGCCTTTGGGGTGCCCCCCGGCCACGTATATAAAGGAGGGGAGGGAAGCGGTGCCTGGCCCAAGGGGGGCGCGCCAGGTGTGGGGAATCCTACTAGGACTCCCCAGTGCAAGTAGGATTCCCCTCCTCTTTCCTATTCGGAGTAGGAGAGAAGGAAAGAGAGGGAGAGGGAGAAGGAAAGGGGGGCCGCGCCCCCACCCCTTGTCCAATTCGGTTTGGGCAGGGGGGAGGCGTGCGCCACCTCTTGGCCCTTCTCCCCTCTCTCCACTAAAGCCCAATAAGGCCCATTACTTCTCCCGGCGAATTCCTGTAACTCTCCGGTACTCCGAAAAATACCCGAATCACTCGGAACCTTTCCGATGTCCGAATATAGCCTTAGAATATATCGATCTTTATGTCTCGACCATTTCGAGACTCCTCATCATGTCCATGATCTCATCCGGGACTCCGAACAACCTTCGGTACATAAAATCACATAACTCATAATACAAACCGTCATCGAACGTTAAGCGTGCGGACCCTACGGGTTCGAGAACTATGTAGACATGACCGAGACACATCTTCGATCAATAACCAATAGCGGAACCTGGATGCTCATATTGGCTCCTACATATTCTACGAAGATCTTTATCGGTCAAACCGCATAACAACATACGTTTTTCCATTTGTCATCGGTATGTTACTTGCCCGAGATTCGATCGTCGGTATCATCATACCTAGTTCAATCTCGTTACCGGCAAGTCTCTTTACTTGTTCCGTAATGCATGATCCCACAACTAACTCATTAGTCACATTGCTTGCAAGGCTTATAGTGATGTGCATTACCGAGAGGGCCTAGAGATACCTCTCCGATACACGGAGTGACAAATCCTAATCTCGATCTATGCCAACCCAACAAACACCTTCCGAGACACGTGTAGAGCATCTTTATAATCACCCAGTTACTTTGTGACGTTTGATAGCACACAAGGTGTTCCTCCGGTATTCGTTAGTTGCATAATCTCATAGTCATAGGAACATGTATAAGTCATGAAGAAAGCAATAGCAATAAACTAAACGATCATAGTGCTAAGCTAACGAATGGGTCTTGTCCATCACATCATTCTCCTAATTATGTGATCCCGTTTCATCAAATGACAACACATGTCTATGGTTTAGGACACATAACCATCTTTAATAAACGAGCTAGTCAAGTAGAGGCATACTAGGGACACTTTGTTTTGTCTATGTATTCACACATGTACTAAGTTTCCGGTTAATACAATTCTAGCATGAATAATAAACATTTATCATGAAATAAGGAAATAAATAATAACTTTATTATTTCCTCTAGGGCATATTTCCTTCATTAGGATCGACAAAACCTTCTGGTTGCATCATATACAACTCTTTCAAAAAATCCATTAAGGAATGCAGTTTTGACATCCATTTGCCAAATTTCATAATCATAAAATGCGGCACTTGCAAACATGATTCGGACATACTTAAGTATTGCTATGGGTGAGAAGGTCTCATCGTAGTCAACTCCTTGAACTTGTCAAAAACCTTCCGCAACAAGTCGAGCTTTGTAGACAGTAACTGTAACACCCCGGATGTAACTTTCCATATTTGTAACTCCAACTCTTGCCATTTTCGGCTATGTGTTATGATATCCCGTTCGTGGTCGGGTTTTGTCTTTTGTTTTGCATTTTGTTCATGTCATGCGTCTCATATCATGTCATCATGTGCATCTCATTTGCATACGTGTTTCGTCTCATGCATCCGAGCATTTTCTCCGTTGTCCGTTTTGCAATCCGGCACTCCCACCTCCTCCGGCGCACCCCTTTTCGTTTCTTTTCGTGAGCGGGTGTTAAACGTTCTCGGAATGGAACGAGGTTTGTCAAGTGACCTTGGTATACCACCAGTAGACCACCTGTCAAGTTTCGTTCCATTTGGAGGTCGTTTGGTGCTCCAACGGTTAACCGGGCAACCGCAAAGTCCTTTTGTGTGTTGCAGCAAAACCCCCCTCCAAACAGCCCAAAACCCCTCTAAGTCACTTCCATACTCTAGGTCATTCGATCACGATCGTGTGGGCGAAAACCGCACTCCATTTGGAGTCTCCTAGCTCCCTCTACCTATAAATCACCTCCCCCCTCCGAAATCCGGGCGAAACCCTAGCAAAAATCGTCCCCCGCCGCCACCGGACGTGTCCACTCCGGGCGGACGGATCCCCGCCGCCGCGCCCGACCAACCACAGCGTGCCACATCAGCGCCCGTACGTCGCGCCGCCGCCGAGCCCGCGAGGCCCGTGGCCGGCCCCCGCGG